>NW_027526225.1:116999400-117059747 GCF_048455015.1 Haemaphysalis longicornis
GATGAAAGTAACGGAGGCGATCTGGCGCCCTGTTTTCACAACTTCGTAGTGTAATAGCATCTTGGAAAATTTCAGTGTTCAGAGTACGCCATAGTTGACTAATTACATAAATATGCGTACTGTTTCGGCCTATAACGTCTCAGTCAACGTTTATTATATAGAGTTTGTGCCACAAGTAAGCGAAGTAGATTTTGTCACCGTCAATCAAAGTTAAAATGGTTGTAGCGCAAAAACGGCGACGGACGAGTGAGGAACAAACGGGACGAGCGCTCGTCTCGTTTGTTCCTCACTCGTCCGTCGTCGTTTTTAAAATGGTTCGCAGGGCGTGAACCATTTTAACTATGTACCAACAAGCCCAACTGGTTCTCAACAATCAAAGTTATTAATCAGACTCTGCGCTTGAAAATTAAGAGCCGTGTTTCCTGTATATATCGGCGTGAGAAAAAAAGAGAACGTTCCGCTGCGCGTAAGCGCAGTCTGGTGTATTTGCTTAAAATAAACTGTGCAAAGAATAAAAAATAGACTGTTTTAGAATTGCGCAAAACTGCTGTTTTCTATTTTCTTCTTGAATAGATGTGTGGGTTTGCAGAATTATTGCGCAAAATGTGGATTGACGATATGCCGTCTGCAAAGAAAGTGACATTAAGCCGTGGTGTTGTGTGTAATTAGCTCGTTTGGAGCGTGAATGCCGCTGCGTTTTTCCAACGAGGGCGCATTCAGCTTCGTGGGCGTTAGTATTCCTGCCAGAGGGCGAAATGATATCTTTTGCGTAGAAACAGAAGAATTTACGCCACATGATGTTGTGGCCACAGATACGTTTAATTGTTGTAAAGTGGTCGCCTTATCTCTGTTGGTCCTCTTTTTTCTGCCTACTTGATTTAACGTCAGTATTCCTAGAAGAATTTTCACGATAGTCCTTGTTCTTCGAGAGCTTCGTTAGGACCAATCGCCGGTAATAATATTTTACAGATTCGCTTTCTGGGGTGTGGCGGTCCCCCTCTCCTTCTTCTCCCATTCCTCCCCGGTAATCTTATACCATCCTACTGAAGGTCTGGGTGCCAGGGCGCGGCAGTATTTTAAGGCGAAGCTCTGTATGGCTATTCGAAACGAAAACCCCGTGGTCTTGTGCACGCAGGAATCCCCACGCGCATGCGTGAAAAATCCAGATTGCCGAGGAGTTATGAGGAGGAGGGAGCGATGAAGAGTTTCTCTTGCAACAGAGCGCGCGCGCGGCGAGCAGCTGTGTGAAGCATAGCTGAGGCGATAGAAGAGAAAAGGGTCTGCGGCAGTGTGAGAGGAGCAGCGTAAACGTGACAACGGAAAACACCGGACGCACGTTACTTGGAAATGGGTTGGCCACGCGTCGTTCGAACTTCCCACGAGCAGGCAGCTTAGGATCATGGTACTCAATAGAATAACGCGCGAAATGACATCACACATGTCACGTGGTGTCGCTGTGAAGCGAAGCTGCACCCGGCGACGTATACAAGGCTCGTCACGAACGTTCTACTGCCCATCGAGCTTGCTCAGAACCATCCTTTGGCGCTGCTTCGTCCCTTTGCCGGTGGCGTATTAGGTGCGGAGTACCTTAGGACAGCACAATGTTCGTCTGCGTCCATGCGCATAGCATTTACAATCGCAAAAATCACAATCACCGGCAGGATTCGAGCCTGTGTCTGCAAGACCAGAGAGAGTTAGTGTCAGTCGTCTTACCCATTGGGCTACGACCGTGAGTCGTAGCACCCAAGAGTCAAACGGCTTATGCCCTCGCCTGTAACGGGGCGGAGTACCTTAGGACCTCCCAACGTCCGTCCGCGTCCATCCGTGCGCACATCACCATCAAGCGAAAATCAAGCGAAATTCGATTTGAGCCGTGAGTTGCAGTTTCATTTAGGGAGTAATCAAGGTGCAACTCACGGTTCAAATCAAATCACGGTCGGGGCGCAAATCGGATGTCACTCGGGGCGCAACTTGGATGTCATTTCGAGTCCCCGTACTCCGCACCCTCGCCACCATCCACGGAGTGGAGATGCTGCCATTTTTTGACAAACCTGGTCGCCTAGACGCACCACACAGTCGCATTTTTTTAGCGTCGTACTGGAGCAGTAGGAAAACTAATAAACGAGTTGGTAGCCTAAACCGACCTCGCAGATACCAAACTATCCTTGTTTTTGACAATAATGCGTAGAATTGACCAAAGAGAACATGTTAAAAAAATTGTCGGGTTTTAGAAAAAAAAAAGCCACTGGGTTCGAACTCAGGCCGTTGGCTTGTTTCTCGTTTATTCTACTTTCGAGACGTTCAACATCCGTTTTTGAAATCTGTACTGCGAACACGTCTTGCACATTTTCTCCCTGATATGGTGCTGTCTTCGCTGTCTGTGGAAGCAGTCCGAAGTCCTCGAGGTTTCCTCAACAAAGTGATTGACACGTTTCGCTTCTTACTGGCTCGGTTTAGCCTTGAGTACATATTTAATGCTTCGCGCGAGTCAATTTCCGATGCCCTGGTTTCTGAGCTTTTTCCCCATGCCTTTATATCGTGTCTCGGAACTGCAGTGTCTGTACCAGGATTTCCTCAATAAAGTGTGTAAAATGGGTGTTCCGCCAGGTGTTAAAACATTTTTCTTTAAATTACACACTGGTGCGCTCCCTGTTACAACTTGGATGAAAGACCGGGGTCTGTTTATAGCTTGGTCGACAGACTGTCGGCTGTGTTCTCGACCAGAGACAATTGATCACTGTTTTGTAGACTGCAGAGATGTTCTCTTTTTCTGGGACATTTTGCAGCGAACGCCCAGAAAAGGCATGGATAATACGCCTTTCTCAATCAGATTTTTGCCATTCGGCTGTCCTGGTGAACCACCGTATGACATGTTTGTGTTGATTGGTTTGTACAGTCTGTAGCGATGTCGCTTATGTGATAGGCATGCTGAGCCACCAAGATTAACAAAGTCGTATTTTCGATAAACTGGAATTTGTACGTAGTGTGTATAATTCACTTGACCAACCACCTGACAAACTCCCTCTTTTGAACGCTTGTGTGTGTTTGGCTGAATTTTGATGCATTTGTGTTTTTCGTAACTTCAGTGTGTTCTTTTGTTTGTTTGACTATGTAGTCCTCGTACTGTCACGTTTGAGCGTATTCTCCCATGTAATAAAGAGAAATGAAGGCCTCAGTGGCCCAGGGGTAGAAAAAAAGAAGAAAACAGGCCACTGAACCCGAACAGCGAATCAACTTTGGCCGTTTCTCAAGGGAATAGAAAGTGTTTCAAGGGAACCAGTAGATAGCGCAAGTGGGGGCGCGTCTAGGCTACGACAAAGCAGCCCCTGGGACCCCAGTAAAGCTCACTGTTAGTACGGAACAAATATGGAAAAAAAAACGAAAAGTGTAGTTCTCGGAATGATAGTTCAGAGCAACGCCAGAGCTGACGAGACTATCGTCAGAATAAAGAGAACGACGCTATAAGTGGTATTCACTGAAAAGCTTAGTTGTCAATTTCTTCGCTTTTCAACACGGGAAACGGCCACAGACATGGCCGCTGCGCCACGGACATGGCGCGGCTTGTGCCACTGTGCCTGCACGCTGAAAAAAAAAAAAAAAAAACACCGGCGTGCGTCACCTGCTCCGTTTCAACCCGATTCTCAACGGTGGTGTCAACAAAGATGTTATTAATCGCACTCACATTGGACTCGAGGCATTACTGTTCAGTGGAGTAGAGTTTGGAACGTCCAACACGCATACTGTGCTTAGCACGGACAATACCGCCATCCCGCGCAGCCCGACGTAACCAGTGACGGCGCACTCACATGGTTGCCTGCATGCGTGCCTCGCCGGTGAATACAAGCTATAACTGGCCAAAATTGTTCGCAGGATTATGGAGAAGATGAATGGCATGAGAGAAGAAGACACTATACGGCTGGTTCAGGCAATGATGGCATGAGAGAAGAAGACACTATACGGCTGGTTCAGGCAATGATCATGAGCGGAATCGCCTACAGCCTACTACGCCACAACCTTACCAATTCAGACGAGGAACCAGTTAAGAGCATCATATGCAGTGCCTACAAGGCAGCCCTGAACCTTCCCCGTTTCAACGAACCGAGAATATGGATAAACTTGGCTTGCAACACCGTTGCAGAAATAAGGGAAGCCACCCTCTCCGCACAGACACAACGTTTGGGGAAAACAAGGCAAGGACGAGCCACACTGCGGGCGGGCAGGAGACCCACCGGAAAAGAAAATCCTCGAGCAGCAGCACGATCTAACGCCAGATCAACGGGGACACATAAAGACCTTACCCCTCCCTAAGAATATGCACCCAGAGATCCACAAGGAGAGGAGGAAGGCTAGGACGGACTTCATCCAGCGGAAATTCAAAAAACACGACAATACGGTGTATGTCGACGCGGCAAGCTAGCGTGACACTACGACGGTCTCAGTGGTAGCCTGCCTCTCTCAAAGAAACGCAACTGTTAAACAAGCACAAGTGGGCGCAATACTTCTGGTCATGCGGATTGGAGAAAAACAGCAAACAATACTGAACATCGTAACAGACTGCCAAGATGCGGCAAGACTATAATCACTACTTGAAGAATACCCAAAAAGCTCAGATCCATACTGCAACCAGAAGTGGGAACGTCCTACAGTATCACAAGGACACCGGGACCTGAAGGAATGGAAGGGAATGAGGTGACCAATGCGGAAGCGTGTGCGCTTGAACACCACGCAGCCGACAGGACCATCACACGTCCTTACACAGAGCCAACCTATGGTGAAACCCTACGCATAGCTCGGCAGCTGAGGGCCCAATTCTCACATCCACATAAAGACCTAACGGCCTCGGAAGCGCAAATCCTGCGAAAAATCCAGACAAATACCTACATACACAAATCCAGATGGTCCAAGATGCTGCAAGACCAACATCGAGACCTTGACGAATACTGCAAGAAATGCGGCGAGACAGCCACGCTGGTTTACGCCTCATGGTCCTGCCTAGCGTCACTAAATAAGCTACACTAAATAAGCTAAATAAATAAGCTACAAGAGTTACTAAATAAGCTACTAAATAAGCTACTAAAGAGCTACTAAATAAGCTACTAAAGAGTCACTAAATAAGCTACAAGAGTTACGCCACTTCGCGCACGGCCGGAGGCGTCTGGGGATCATTTAATTTCTGGGTTGCAGTGTTGCCATCTCTCCCAACGAAACTGGCGCTGGTTTTGACGGGCAGAGTGTGACCGGCTGCTCTAGCGTCCGCGCAGCAGAGAGAGAGAGAGAGAGAGATAGAGAGAGATGCGCCTAGAAACAAAATGGCTGCGCCCATATGTAAAGAAATATCACGTAACGCCGACCGACCAATGAAAATCTTGGCGGCACATAACAATGAGAGAAAAGAGTGCCGATACTCTAAAAGCCTTTATTTAGTGACACTAGTCCTGCCTAATCGTATGTGCACAGGCAACAGCGACACCTGAACGCAGCCTACCACGCTGGACACATGGCAGGCGGCCCTGGCAAGCACATCTCTATACAAGACCAACGCAACCTGCTGGACAAAGCGAAGACAGGCGCACTCGCCAGTGGGGCTATGGAGCTAGGGTTCCATCCATGACTTTCACTTCATTACGTCCGCTACCCACTTTGCTCCTCTGCCTTTTCCTCAATAAAGTTTATTTAGTCAGTCAGTCAGGCGGCCAGGTTTGCCAGTCACGCTTCCCGGTGCGCCCTCCGTCGCCCTTTATCAGAACCCTCCTCCGGAGCTGCTTTTCCCTCGCCCGGCTCGCGCTCCGATTTTGTTTACCACCGTTTATCTGTGCGCTTTCCTGTACCTCACAGTTTCATGAAACGCACAGATCTACGGTTTTCGCATTAAAAATAAAAGAAGCGAGCAATGAATCAATGGGACGGCTTTTCACACATGAAGTGCCGCAGCTCAAATATATAAGACCTAGTCAGGGTACTTCGCTTCGAAAATTATCTTACGCCATAATTATTTCACATTCACGTTGCTGCATTGACGACTTGGTTATGGGAAGTTCTCATGGGCCGTCAGTTGAGCAAAAATTTGTGAATCCGTACAGTGTTAAATTGCAGTTTAATTCATTTATGCGAAGCTTAAGCGGAAAAATCTAACGCCCCTGATAATGATGATCCTTGGTGAATGGCACAAACACAAACAGGGTTAACGCACCACATCCTCCTCCTCATCCTTCTTCTTCTTCTTCTTCTTCTTCTTCTTCACTATCATCGTCGTCATCGTCATCATCATTATCATCACAACCACCATGTGCTCTCTGCGGAAACACATTGTGCAAAGTAGGCTTTCCTGCAGTGCATTTGTATCTGAGAACGCTTTGCGCTTTATTATCATTTTCATCATCATCATATGCCTTTTGTGGAAACCCATTTTGCGAAGTTGGCTTTGCACAACTGCAACTGCACACAAACGCACTGCACAGTGAGTTCTGGCGTAACTACATTGCCATCATTGAGGAATATAAAGCTTCGCGTTATTGAGTCGCTCACCTTGCCTCGCCTTGATGATGATGATGATGATGATGATATCTGGTCTCTTAGCATTTGGTGAGCGGACGAGGATGCGACACCTTGCGGCGAAGGGCCTACGCGCAGACGGCGCATCCGCTTACACCTCGTCGATACAGGTGCCCCATCATCACTCACTCCTAGACTTCATCCGCGAAGTGTAAGGAACTTTCCTCATCGGGCCGCTCGGACGAACACTCCCAGCGCCCACTGGTCACCCGAGCACAAGCCGTGGTGGCAGCCCTTCGGGCAGCCATGGTGACCCCTTAGGCCGGCGGTGTCAATAAAAGTTTTTATCTCTCTCATAATCCCTATCTACTTCCTGCGGCAAAATAAACGCTCATAATAATAACATAAAACAAAAGTCGCTCGCCCAGAAGCCGCCGAAAGGTGGCGGTGAATTTCATTGAGAGCATTTCTTCGAAGACGACGACGGGGAAGGCGAGGCATCTGAGCACGCGTAGTCAGTGTCGCAATCTCAACTGCACGCAATCACTCCGCCAACCACAGCAGGAACAATGGGAAAGGTGACCGAAATCTTTGTAAAACCTGTTATTTAGGTTACCAGCGCCTGAATATGGGAATGTTTCAAGCCTCCCGAGGTTCCCCTCTTCGCGCGAAAACATTAAGAGCGTTGACTGTGCATAGGCCCCGCCCTAGCGACGAGATCGCGAGCAGCTGAGGGTGTAGTGGCGGTCGCCTTAACTGACGCTGAGTGAAACACATGCAACCCCCATTGTCCGCAGTTGTTTCCACTGGCGCCTGCTTTCTGACAAATTGTTTGGCTTTCAGGGCAGCGTGGAGGTCAAATTCGATTACTTCTGCACCAAAAGAGGCATCGCTTCCACAACAGTCATGGTAAGCCCTAAACTCATTTTTTTGTAATGCGTAGTATTCCTCAAGTCCCCCCACTATGATTTCGCATCGTTCTTTGAGTCGGTCGGTTGGTCGTCTGTGTCCATGGCTATGTTGAGCCGGTCCGCCTTTAGTTGGCGCCTTTCTATATCCAACGATGTGCGTCTTTTTGACGTGAATAGTCCTTAGGCCACTTCGACTTCGGCGTGTACGGGTGCATGCGTTCCGCCGGCCAGTGACTTTGAATCCCTAAGCGCTGACTGGTCAGCGATCTCAACGCAAGGCACGCCGTAACGTGGGAAGGCATCAAGAATCTGATACACTCGCGAGGATCGAAACAGAAACTCATGTTAATTGTCCTTACCTTAGCTCTAAAACATGCCGCAGAACGTTTTACGCGCGCAATGCAATGGGCTAGAAGATTGCCACATTTTTTTCGCCGGAAATCTCTCTGGGCTGTTTTTTTTTAGCTGCTAAAGGAAATTAGGAGGCAAGTTGGACTCGAGCAGCGCAGGACAGGGGTGCCTGGGAGTTGATGGGAGAGGCCTTCGTTCTGAAGTTGACCTAGTAGGCTATTGATGGTGAGGATGATGACGACAACGACGGCCTTGGCATGTCGCATGTGCCCACAGTGGGTGATGAATGGGCAGCGGGGCCAGTGCGATCAGTCGGGAACGTTGAGGAAGCTGTAGGGAGATGCCAGGAATGGTGAATGGTGACGAAGACGAAGAAGCCGACGGAAAGAATATGACAATCACCCGCACTCGGGTGCATGTTCAGAAACAGAGGAGTGCGTGCAAGAGGAAGAGGAGGAAGACGTCGGAACGCGGGGATGATGCAAGAACGGCTCGGCTGGAGCTTGGGGCGCTCCCAAAAAATTTCACGCATCTCTATGAAGTGAATCATGACGAGTGGGCGAAGCACTGGGGATCGTTCTTACCACAAATCACACTTGGCATTGCCCACTCGCGCGTGTGAATGAGTGACAAAGCGTGTGTGCAGTATATACATTTCCAATCCAATCCGATACAATTCAGTTTAATCCAATCCAATCCAATCCAATTCACTTTAATCCAATCCAATACAACCCAATAAAATGCTCCTCGCGCATGCGCAACACTGTGTCACGGACACCAAGCCCCGGACAAAGCGAGGTCCTGAGGTGCTTCGCTCCTAAAAAAGGCGAATGTCACCCGTGGACGGCGTCCGCGCTGCAGCGCCGGGACGTCGCCAGCTCTGCCGATTGAAATGGCCGAAATGTTTGTTTCAACCATCTCTGTTGTTATTTGTTTCGCCCAGAGGAACCATAGAATACGCTATCACAGCGGAACACCAATAAACAAGGACGGATAACGTTATCAACAAAAGCTTTCTAGGACACAAGGATGAATTGTACCCAGATAAAAAAAACCATGCGGCAGCTAGCCGAGTGTTCTATCCGATATTGCGAAAATTCAGCGTGACTGATACGGTCATCTAACTGCATTCGTGCTGTTTCGTCATGCTAGAGCTGCTACAGTCACTATCAGGCAGGAGCCTGTCATTCGCAGCCGCCCTGTAAAAGCCGCACCGCTTGCTGGTCGCCCGCCGTCTTTGCTTCCTTGACGAGCCGCAGCATTTTGAGAAACTTAAAAGGCCCTGCAACACCTTTTTCAACTTTTTTTTTCTCAATCTTAAATTCTTGCAGAGCGTAGTCAACCGACACTCAGTACTTAGATTAGGGAGTCGCAAAGTACCTCAGCCAAAAATTACTGCTCTATGTCCACCAGATAACTTAGAAACTTGCTCAAAAGGTTTTTCTCTCTTTGCCGAGTCTTGGCGTTCTTCGACCACTGGAATTACGTCATTCCAGCGGTTTAGCGGCTATTGCCTGCTTTCTACTTTCCTTCAGTTGCAGCAATGAACGCTTTTCGATAGCCACTTTGAAAGAAAGCCACCAAAGCCAAGCAGGAACGGAAGACGTATCTTCTGCGACGAGAAAATCACGCGGTGCCGCTTAGTGCTGGCGATAACTACAGCGTTCGCAGTGCTTCCAGACGCGGAAGAAAGACGGGAAGCGTTTACCGGAAGTGTTGCAGAGTCCCTTCAAAGCAATCGGTCCGATAACGGATGCATCGATTCGTACAGCCATATCAGTTGGTCAAGTTATAACTCAAAGAAATCGCCACGGATTTGCCTCACCACGGCGCCCAATAACGACCAAGCAGCGTGACCAAATCTGCGATTTTGGTGAATGGCGAGGTCAAGCATGTGATTAGTGAGAGCAAAAACAAACAAACAATCTGCGCATACCGGGTTACCAGCGCAGATGCACGCCTTGCTCTGTTGTCCCAGCGTAGAGTTTATTCTTTACTCGAATCGTACGTATTCCGGGCGTCGTCATTCGCCGAATTCACACATTTGGTCACGCTGATTGGTGGTCGTTCAGGGGCGTTGGTGACGCGAATTAGAGGCGATTTCTCAGAGTGAACGCTGAACTTTATGGCGTGTCATTCTTGCGAGCGTTAATTAATTTCGTTTTTTTAGACAATTTTATGAATCCCAGAAAATGGAGTGAACCCTCGTTTTAAAGAGGGGCCCGGGAAAGGAATCTGACTGTGTTATAAGCGTACTTCGTTAAAGCGGGGATAATTTAATTACGTTATAATGAGCGTCTGCCGTGTCTTGATAAGGCTCGTTTGGTAATTGAGAGTAATTCGAGGGTGACGTATATTCCTCGTGGCGTGAACACGCTTCACACGCCGCTGTGCGGTCACACCATTTGTCTGGCAGTGCCGGCATCGTCGTTTTCAATGGCGTCTGAGAATGCGGGCCTATGTCTTAGCGCATGCGCGCTGTCGATTAGCCCAGCTTCGCGGAAAGCTTGCGACAGGTGCGCTACAGAAACGCATCAAATAATGCCAGCGCCGGATGGGCTCTGAGTACCAGTGTCCTCGACACTGTGCCCGATTACGGCCTAACTCCGCAGGGACTCTCCCTGGTTCTGTTCATGTTCCTTCTCCTGCTGAACAACTTCTCCGGCGTCTACATGTGGCTGCAGTACATGAGCTTCACCTACTCCCTCATGGGCTTCTTCCTGGCCATCCACAGCGTGTTCTCGTCGAACGACAGCAGCACCACCGTCTTTGTGAGTACTAGAGACAACCATTAATTGGTTAAAGAAGTACTGACACGAAATTTCAAAGCTGAGATAACTTTGTGAAATGCTTCCTTTTTATCAGGAGATATCTTCTAGCAAGTTTCAACAGTATCCTTTCAGTATAGCATATTTTAAATTCATTTTTATTTCTGTCCGCACGAGAAAGCCCAGAGCGGGCCAGCATGGCGTCATCTGATACTTGCCCCAAACTGCGACGTCGGGGCTCCCTTGGTGCAGCCGACGCGCTGGCTGCGGTTGGCGCGCGTTGCTACGCCGTGTTACACGTCATGGTTTGGGATATGATGTCATGCTGCCCGTGCGCGCGGGGATAGTGAAGACCACGTGAAGACCTCGCCCGATGTGGGAGAGTGCTCATGGAGTGCCTACGCTCGCTTGTGCGCGCGTCCAGACCACTGGTCCAGACCGGCAGCGGTGCGACACGAATGGTGACGTCACGTGCTATCTCCTGTCATGGCGGCCGCTCGGCGTTCGTTTTGTCGAAACCGAAACTGAAACGAATAAACGACGGCGTAAATGATTGTTTACGTTGCGACCGACCGTCGAATGTGCCATTTTATGATTAGTGGGCTAATAGGCATCCCATAGCAGCGAAAAAAAAAAACGTAAGAAAATTTCGTGTCAGTACTCCTTTAAAATCACCCACGCATGTAAGAAACTCTCGTTTCTGTCAAGGGGTTAACTCTTGCGCGTATTTACTGCCTTTTTAGAGACAGTTCCCCATAGTTTTGGAGAACGTGATACGCATCGGGTTCCATGTATATTTAAAGCGAAAGCTTTCTTAGTGGAACTGATGGTGTCCATTCAAATAACTAATGCATTTTAAATGCAGAGCATTTCTTTAACTCACGATGTCACCAGGCGTTGTCGGCGTGCCTCGGCGTCCGCAACAGCCGCTCCAGTCCCCCACTCCTCCTCTCCCGCATCACTCTACCCTCCTCGCTCTCAACAACAGGTCCACACCCCTCACCCTACACTATATAAAAAAATAATACTTACCGGTGCCTGGTTTCGATCCCTCGACCCTGCGGGCGGAACGCGAGGTACATGGTGTTCTTCCCACTGCGCCACAAAACCGACACAGAATGGGAGGCTACGAACGCGCCTTATATCCTTGACTCATTCAAACTACGTCAAGAAGCTGCTGATACAACGCATTCACTACCACCAACTCCCCAAACACTAAACGTTAACGCAATACACCCACCCCCTATGCGACGCATTTACTCGAGTCCCCCACGCGGGGAGATGGGCCCTTTTTTTTTCTATAGAGCAGTTGGTCAACCCAGATGCTCCGATAAGATCTCTAAACACACGGCATGCGCGGGAAACAGGGCTTCCATTGTGTCAAAACGGTTACTTGAAAATCGCTAAAACGGAACGGTTCTCGATAAAGACTATACACGCATCGATCATGAAGAAGGGGTACAATAGTATACGTTTATCTCATGAACAACGTATCGGCATACATTCAGATTGTTCGTAGATGCGTTTACTTAGTGAGCGAAAAATCGGGGCATCGGTTCGTTCTTCGTGTGCGATTTCGGTCATCGAAGGTTTGACGATCAATTGGACGCACTTTTAGCGAAGGTTTTGACGCACTTCTGGTGCAGTTTTGATGTCCGAAAGCTTTCGCGCTTCCCTTACCTTTCTTTGGGAAGGGATGGGAAAGTGTTTTCATGTCTTTGAACAAAAAACCCCGAAGCTCGATGTATCTTTGGAGCTGGAGGCGTTGGAAAACGAACGTCCCGGTGTGTATGCTATTAGTACGTCATCACCACCTAAGTAGCGCAGCGCAAACGACAAAAAGGACGACAAGGAGAGCGAGACACACAGACGCTGACTTAAAGGGACAGACAACCGATTTTTGTCGAGTATATATTCTCTATCCCAAATGAAAGGGCATCACTTAAAGCACCTTGACGAGAAACGGTTTTGCTGATAACGCCCTAGAACTTTTTAAATCGAATTTTTTGATCTACGAGCCGTATGTGTCCCTCCCAAAACTAATGCTGGCAACCATGACATAGAGTAGCTCGAACATACTTTTGTCTGTATGCGAAATAAAAAACGGTATTTAAAAACTTGTTCCCAGCTAAAAAAAAGTTTGAATCGCCGGCTTTCCTGTTCCTTTATGTGTTTTTTTAATGCAACGGTCTATTTTGCATGAATGCGCCATCTGTTGGGATAGACGATAGGTAGAATCTGGCTTCACGGTGTGGAGGCGGGAAGTTCAATTCTCCCACAGGGCGCGACGTTTTTTTTTTTTAAGCTGCCATTGGCGTATTTGGAAACTGAAATCAAATATTTTGGCAGAACAAACGCCGCTGACTCATGCAGAATCGTCAAAGCTCCTTCGCTGGGTCTGTTTACTGAACGCGGCCGTTGATTCTGGGCATGGAGGCTCAGTTAGCCACACTGAGAGGCCTGCTGAGAGGCACCCAGCGACGGCGGGCGGCGTGTCTTTAAACATTTCAGAATAATGTTTCTAAATACATATACAATTTAATCTTGTACAAATACTTGTGTTAAAAGGTTTTCAATACGCAAATAAACGTTTCAGAAGTTACAGTAGCTGCTAGGTTTGCAGGTCACGTGACAGGGACACATATTGTAGTGTCAAGTTTCGACACTACGAACCGCCACCCTTCCGATTTCAGGAAGTGCGCTGCCAAATTAAAATTATTTCCGCCAGTGTGTTTAGAAATTGCTTGTGGTTATCGGGCTATATAAAACGCTGGCTTTCATATGAGCTAGAGAACATATACGCGACAAAAATCGGTTGTCTGTCCCTTAAAAACTGTGGCATCTGGCGCATAAATGCAGCAGATATCAAGCCAACAAGCAAATGGAAACAACACACGAAAACAAAACAACAAAACTCTCACTGCTCTCACTAGCTTACACACTGCCCATATAAATGATTTCTTTTGCCGATAGCGCGACAGAAGGAAAGCTTACACATGTTTCTTCCTTCTTTGCTATTGCATGAGCCCTGATAGTTTCCCTCGTGTGTTTTTGCACATTTTTATTCAATGTCACGGTGCGATTGAAGATAGGCTTGCACCTACACTCTATACAATGTACGCCTAGACGGCCGCTATTCCACTTTTCCACGTTGAAAACTGTTCCTTTAACCCATCATTGGCGCATCTCCCTGTTTTTCCGATATATTATTTGCCACATGATCAAGGGACGCTATGAACTACGTTTGTGACAACAGATCGAATAAACGGTCATTGGTCTTCTTCCCACATTCCAGAGCACTAGGGGTTTCACTATTAATCTGTCTCCAAAGCCCCGAAAGAGCTTAACCGGAGCAGAAAAAAACAACACTGGCATCGGCAAGCTTAGCAATACTTTCTAGATTATGCGATACTTTGCGTGTACGGCAGTAGCGCAATCATCTCGTTTCTTGTGTGTTTTTTTTTTCATCCTTCTTTTGCCCAGCCTTCATTTTCTTCACCAACCCTTCGGCAACAGACGTTAATAAATGTCCAGGATAATCTGCATTAATTAGGCTATTGACCCGGTCTTCAGTCTGAAACTAGAGCGCATCATATGAATACATGACTCTTGCGCTATATAAAAGTCGCTTAAAATGGGTGCAATGCATGGACCAATGCAAATGCCATCTTTTTGAACACAAGGTGCGCCGTTACAGGTTCTGAAAAAGCGATAACAGTCCGGCAGCGTTCTGAAAGGCGACCGCTCCATAAAGGTCGATCACGTCTTCTTAATACTAAGGGAGTTAATTTGGGGAATCGAATAATAAAGGTCTTTTAAACAGAATGAGCATTCTATGTAGTGGTTGTCTGCTTTACCATCTAAAACTTAAATAACATCCGATGAATATTTCACCGCGAGGGGATCGTTAATACCTAAAACCCGTAGCTTATCCTGTAAAAACAAAGATACAGCTTTCTGCCATTTTTCACTCGCGGACAGTGCCCTGAAGGGCCGCTGAACCTTATGCATCTTTTCGCTAAAAATATTTTAAGGGTCTAAAAGGAGGGGAAGGCCAGTAACTCGATGGAGAGACGAAGTAAGGAACTTCGGAGGCAAAGAATTGACTCGAGCGGCGCAGGACAGGAGCGTTTGGAGGTCGATGAGAGAGGCCTTCGTCCTGCAGTGGACCTTAGTAGTATAGCGAATTGGAATGCTGTTGTTGCTGTTGTCGTTGATGATGATGATTATTTTGAGAACTTTTAAAGCCTTCCAGGAAGTTTTGCCACGTCACATAGCATTGCAGCATTATTCTTTACTTTTGAAAGGCCAATGTTATCGTCGCGGCAAAGAACGGAGCCCAGTGCTTCTAATGCGTTTGAAGTATACATACCTTTAGGAAGTATTCCGAATCCCCCTTCCTTATCAGCGGGTAACAGAACTAATGAGTACAGCAATAAACGTCAGTTTGGCCCATAGCTTATCACCACTTGGATATGCATTTTGTGTAGATTAGTTAATGATAGGCACCATTTCAAGATCAAAACGTGAATACTTATCCAGCTTATACCTCTCGTCACTTGGATATGCACTCAGAGTATACTAATTATCAGTAGACACCATCTTCAAGATCAGTAGAGTCAAACTAAGAGTGTGCGCGTGTGCGTACAGCCTTCATCAAAATTTTCTAGGCCAAGCCAGAGGTGCCTGATCACAAAGAATTCAAAGCAAAAGCTCGCTCGCCAATGACATACGCTAGTTAATGAAGTATTGTCAAATTTCAGTTTAAAGAACATTTGTCATTCATTTTTAAATACCATTTTATGATAACTAGAATATTCTGTGTTGGTTTGCGGGGATAAAAAGTTTATTTCTAACCCATTTTGTAGAGACTAGATTTTGCCGTTGTGCTTACTGTCGTGCTCGAGTTTTGCCTTATTAGTGGACTTTTTGTTTAGTTAAGAGTCTGCCTTTTGTGTTCTTTTTTTCGTTCTCCTTTTATGCTGAGGGGTTTTTTGTTGTTTCTTTTTTCAAAAAAGTTGTCTTCTGCCCATTGTTTTTTAATTCTCTAAATATCATCACTGGCATACCGCGTTCGATTTTTACACTTAGACCTCCTACTTTGTATTTACCCATTCACGTATGTGTATTTACCCATTCATGTACCCTTTTGGACATACAATTCTATTCGAGCTCAAAATTTTCACTGGTATTGATACTGGTTTGCTCCCCAATTATGACGGCATGACTGAGTGTCAAAATTTTTTTCCGCCGTTCGTTGTGGAAAAAAGAGGTGGCGGAGGGGAAAAAATGCTTTCACTGTTATTTCTTTAGCACGTTACGTTGTTATTTGTTCAGAAATTACGAATTAGCTCAAGCATGAGCACACAACGCTTGCAGTGTGAACCAAGCTAAATTCTTGCTTGGTTTTTATATTTTCATGCGTTCAGTTCAGTAGTTTTTATTTCTTGCCTGACTTCAATGGGTAAACATGGGGTAAGACGTAATACGCTCGCCTACCTTCATCAACGTTCCCCCCTTTTTCCGTTCCAGTCGACGCTGTACTACGGAGTGGGTGCCATCTCCTTTCTGGCGGGCGGCTTCACTGCCATCTCAAAAGGGTCCGAGGGCTTTCTCGGAACCGTCGTTGGCGTACGTCTCGGCTGCTGCCTCTTCTCGCGTCGCCTGAGCGTTACGTAGCATACACACACACACACACTCCCACAAAAAAACACGCAGACTAGTAACACCGCTAAGCAGAAAAATTTGGCGACGCAGGCACTGTCACGGTGGAAGGCACTTACAAGATAGAGTTGAGCTATATGTCCGCACGGAATCTCTCTGACTGTATCTGTCTAATGTCCACCAGAACAAAATGCAAAAAGGGAGAATTACACAAGAAAAAAAGGGATACGTGAGTTTTTCGTATTCTTCCGCGCCATTTCTTGTGTGATTTGACCTTGGCTGTGTTGTGTTCCAGCATAAATTTATACCTATTCGTAGAGCTTACCAAAAATATGGGTAATATTCAGTAGGCTTGATTTGTAGAAATAAAGGGTATACGAGTAACGAAAAAAAAAATAGGATACCACCTTAGAGTTCAGTCGACAACGTCGAGTCCGTGAGCAGACCTGCAAAAGAATTGTTCAGCACTTGTCCAGGGAGAGGTCGGTCATATATAATATAAGCATAATTGTGACAAATTTAGACAAAAAGCTAAGGTAATTTTACGCAGGGAAGCTTTTAACCGTGAGTAATAAAATACTGCAACAAGTGAATGATTATAGTTCATTTTATTTCATTTATTTGTTCCTTAAAGGCCGGAGGGAATTACATAAGGAAGGGGGGGGGGATTGCGCCAAGATATAAAAATACACTGTAAACAACAACACAAAACAGCAAAATAGAAATCAACATCAGTTAGAAATAGCGAAACTATTGCAAACATGATAAATTCGGGAGAATACAAGGGAAAGAAACGTAACGGAATTTTCACGATTGATTCGGAAGGAGTATCACGTAAAGGCCGATAGGTTCGTAGTTTCAAGTTTTTTGCGAAATATTTCGCGGTTAGTGCACGAAGCTGTGTCATTGGGTAATGAATTCCGAATTGCTATTGTGTGAGGAAAGAAAGAACTATTCCTTGATAATGTGCGTCACTTGATTCTAGAAAGTGGGTGAGTGTGGTTCGCTTTAGAGATGAGCGGCAAAGTGTATACTAGAAATAGAACAGCTCACAATCGTGATTGGACCTGAGTTGGTTCATTGTTAACAGTTGACTTGTTCAAATGTTGAGGCAGCCTTGTGGTATAAATTTGTCTATTTCGACTTCTATTCAGACATTTTATGTCGGGGTAAGGACAAAGCAAGACTGGCATCAATGGAGACCAGTCGGATGCCATCAGCAACGAGCGTTTAGAAGCCTGCTGGTGTGAACGTTAAAAGGACCCTGCAACACTTTTTTCAACTTTAAAAAAAACTTAAATGCTTGCAGAGCGTAGTCACCCAACACTCCCAGTACCTAGATTAGGGGGTCGCAATGTACCTCAGCCAGAAATTACAGCCCTATGCACATAAGATAACTTGGAGACTCGCTCAAAAGGTTTTTCTCTCTTTCCCGGTCTTGACGTTCTTCGACGGCCCGAATTACGTCACTGAGGCCATGTAGCGGCTGTTGGCCGGTTCTCCTTCAGTTGCAGCAATGAACGCTTTTCGATAGCCACTTTAAAAGAAAGCCACCAAAGCCAAGCAGGAACGGAAGGCGTATCTGTTGCGACGAGCAAATCACGCAGTTCCGCTCCGTACTGGCGATAACTAGCTTTCGCAGTGCTTCCAGACACGAAGGAAAGAGTGAAAGCGTTTATCGAAAGTGTTACGGGGTCCCTTTAACAAGCTAGTAGTGATGTCAACTGTACGGTGAGCATGACTGAACACGTACAATACCTGCTAGCTTTATTGAAAGGAAAGCTTCCTCTGCGGGACCGAAGGCGTTCTGTCAAAAAACTAAAGCATTTTCGCGTAGACCGGTTGTTCGAACCGAGAAGCTCTCATTAGATCTCTGGACACACGGCGCGTGCGTGTAAGCGGGCTTCTACTTGTAAGTGATGAAAAAGTAACGCTTCTAGATAAGACAATGCACGCATCAATAATGAAGAACAGGCACAGTAGTATGCCCTTAGCTTATAAACGATGTATCGGTGTAAATGTATTTCGAAGATGCGTTTGCTATGTGCGCAAGAAATCGTCGCACGGGTTCATTCTTCGCTTGCATTTGGGTCGGTGAAGATTTCACCATTCATTGGACGCACTTTCAGCGAAGGTTGGGCGCACTTTTAGATTTCGTCATTCTCTCAATTTTTTTAGAAAGGGTGATAATCTATTGTCACTTCGTGCGTGCACCATATTCCAAAGTCCTGGTCGTCACACAAAAACACTGGTTGGTTGATTGATTGACTGTAGGGTTTAACCCGCCGACGCAACGCAGGTGATGAGGCGCGTCGTAGTGGAGGGCTCGGGATTAATTTTGACCACCCGGGGATCTCTAACGCGCGCCGATATCTCGTACAAACGGGCGTTTTTGCTTTTCGCGCACAAAAAATAAAACACTCCGTCTACTCAGAGAAGAAAGTCTCAACGGGTCCGTGGTTGGGATTGCCTTTCGCAAGCAGCATTTTTAAAGAGTGCCGACTAACACGACGTGTTTGCACGCAAAAATGTTAGGAAGAAATCTTGCGGTGTTGTTTACATTTGTATGCTTTGTTCCCATCGCATCGGATTGTTCAGTAAGTACTCAGGGGACTGTAACTGTCCCCTGAGTGGAAAATGTTAACGTTTCACGCAGTTTCCTTCGGATATGTTTAAGACACGCATGCTAGGAAAAGGAAACTTAGGTGGAATGAGACACTTATGCTTGTAAGCAGTTGCGCTTGCCTGCGCGTCAGTGCGTAACATATTAGTCCAAATAATGAGAACTTCAGAGGTGCACTCTTTGCCGAAGATTTTAAGGCGTGAACAAAGCGATGAAATGGACGAACTTATTTCCACCCAATCTGTCCAAAATTATACCTTTTTGCATCCTTTAGCAGGGGCATGAAGGAGCGACCCACTCTCTGCACTCACTCGTCTTAGTCTGGGGTAACGTGGGTTTTGGTCGTTAGGTCATTCCTGGGTAATCTCGTATTTCGGGCTTGTTCGGGTAGAAGGCGCTACTGAAACCGAAGGAAAAATTCGCACGCGCACGCTCACAAACACACACACAAAAACAAAAAAAAAAAACGGTAAGATTTTTTTTTTTTTTCTGATGCCTTACTTCCCATTTCTTTCAGACCATTTCCGTAGGCCTGGGAGCTTTCATGATCATCTTCACCGTATGGGGATCCCAGATCTAGGCTTCAGCCAGCGGAAGTCTGCGAAGTGTCCTTCGAGGACGACTGCCTTCTTTTTTTGCTTTGTTTCTGTTTTTTTCGGAGGAACTATATCTTGGGCGGCTGCAATATATTGACGTCCTGTGCGGTTTTGAAGAAAATAGAACTTCCTTAATCTTTTCCTTTGTGTATGTATGTGTGTATTTATTATTCTCCAGGAAGAGAGGAAGGTCCACCAGCAGGCGTAAATTGTCTCGCCTAGGGGCGGACACTGGAACGCCTGCTGGTGTAGGGGAGGTGGGATAGGGAGGAAAGAGTACATAGGAACAGGGGGATAGGGTAGAGGGCTTACGTGAAACAAATAAAACACATGGGCAAGATTAACAGGGAACATATATAAAACACATAGGCACGGAGCAAGTTATATCTTGCTCCGTGCACATAGGTGAAAGAAAAAACGGGGAGTTAAACAATTGAGCAAAGTTCGCGAATACAATAAACACTACACATGTACAATAAACATCAAGATGAAGAAAACAATGGTGTAGCAGAAGAGACACCCACACCTGTATACGCATGCACGCGCGCACGCACGCCCCCACACACGCACGCACACGCGCACGCACACACGCACACACGCACGCACGCACACAGAAAAGCTGCACCATCAGCAGCACTCTACTGAAACCTGGGCGGTTACATGATGTTGTAGCGGAGTGCGCTGTGGAGCCCTGAGGCAGCCAGGTATTCACCCAGGGCCTCGAGCACTTTGTCCCGCTTCCTGGCACTGCCTGGGGCCAAAGCAGTCCCTCAAGTGCCCGCACTCCTCGTAGCACCGCCAGAAGCAACGCCCGCCCTGCCGCAAACATGGGGCACTCGTGCAGTACGGGCGGCAGGGACTGTACGGGCACTCGGCAGTAAGTGCAGGCAGGACTAGCCACCCCGCTCAAGTCGGTGTTTCCGCTCTGCCGTCCACGCGTCGCCCACGCGGAGGCGCAGGACGGTCGAGCGCATTCGACGAGGCAGCCCGCGCAGGTGGCGGGCCCCCTCTGACACGCAGCCGCGGGTCTGGGTGCGTGGTATGGAGGTGTCGCTTGATGAGCAGGCGGGCGTCGTCTGCTGCCGCCTGGGCCACCGTCTCCGTGGTAGCAGCGTGCGTGCCCCGACGGCCAGCTCGTCAGCCCGTTCGTTGACATCCATCCCGATTTCGGCGGGGACCCGCGGCAGCAGCAGCAGTGTGGCGGACACATCGATCTAAACGTGTGAAAACGTTCTTGCAGTTGCTGCACGGAGCCTCACCGGGATTCATCGTACGCCAATCGCAATCACCGGACCCTGGATGTGCCTGCGCTGCTGCGCATGTACGGAACCGAGATCGAGCTGCTCGCATCACGCCTTAACTGGCTTGATTACCATCACGCCCACAACGGTGACGGCATCTTCTGCAGCTATAAAGGAAGCCCGACGACGTCTCCCCCAGCATTTGGCAGCAGCAGCAGTGTGGCGGACACATCGATCTAAACGTGTGAAAACGTTCTTGCAGTTGCTGCACGGAGCCTCACCGGGATTCATCGTACGCCAATCGCAATCACCGGACCCTGGCTGTGCCTGCGCTGCTGCGCATGTACGGAACCGAGATCGAGCTGCTCGCATCACGCCTTAACTGGCTTGATTACCATCACGCCCACAACGGTGACGGCATCTTCTGCAGCTATAAAGGAAGCCCGACGACGTCTCCCCCAGCATTTGGCAGCAGCAGCAGTGTGGCGGACACATCGATCTAAACGTGTGAAAACGTTCTTGCAGTTGCTGCACGGAGCCTCACCGGGATTCATCGTACGCCAATCGCAATCACCGGACCCTGGCTGTGCCTGCGCTGCTGCGCATGTACGGAACCGAGATCGAGCTGCTCGCATCACGCCTTAACTGGCTTGATTACCATCACGCCCACAACGGTGACGGCATCTTCTGCAGCTATAAAGGAAGCCCGACGACGTCTCCCCCAGCATTTGGCAGCAGCAGCAGTGTGGCGGACACATCGATCTAAACGTGTGAAAACGTTCTTGCAGTTGCTGCACGGAGCCTCACCGGGATTCATCGTACGCCAATCGCAATCACCGGACCCTGGCTGTGCCTGCGCTGCTGCGCATGTACGGAACCGAGATCGAGCTGCTCGCATCACGCCTTAACTGGCTTGATTACCATCACGCCCACAACGGTGACGGCATCTTCTGCAGCTATAACGGAAGCCCGACGACGTCTCCCCCAGCATTTGGCAGCAGCAGCAGTGTGGCGGACACATCGATCTAAACGTGTGAAAACGTTCTTGCAGGTTAGTGTCAGCTTCTTCCTGAACCTGCCTAAAGCGTTGAAAGATTTTATTGCACTGCTGTTGCTGCCACCACTGCTTGCATTGTATTCATTCTAATGCCGTTTCACACTATTGTGCCCTGTTATACGCTACTGGTGTTGTAACCTTGTCCTTGTCGCCCTAGGCACGAACGCCTAGTCAGTGCTATGGATGCAACCTATTGTGCCAAATGCTGTGAGGCCTTTGTGCCTGATGCCTGCTCAATGGCATGTAGTGATTGCTCAAGCAGATACCATCTAGGCGCTTGCTCAGGTGTTTCAGAGTCCACCTTTAAGTCGAAAGGGGAAGACTACAAGAAGGCTTGGAGATGCCCTGAATGCCGAAAGGGGACATCTGGGACGCCTGGTGTAAAAGAATGTAACGAGACTCGCTTTTCCACCCTGCTTTTAGACATGAACAGGAAACTTGATGAGTTGCTTCCTCTGACAAAAACGGTCAGCGAGATCGAAGCATCCATGAAACACATGTCGGAAAAGTACGACCAGATTCTTGCAGACGTCACGAAGCACGGCAGTGAGATTAAAAGCATCAAATCTAGAGTGCTAAAGCTGGAACAATCCCGAACCGATGCTGAACTCCTAAGGGTATCTGCCGCTGTGAACGACCTCGAATACCAGACGCGAAAACTTAACATTGAGATACATGGACTGAAAGAGAAAAAAGATGAGTGCCTCATGACAGAGCTGAACCATCTTGCATCAAAACTAGAACTTCCGCCTTTAACAGAGAGCACCGTTACAGCGCTTCACAGGCTACCATGCAAGGCTGATAAGATTCCTGGAGTCATCATTCGTTTCGCACGTCAATCGGTGAAAGAGTTGTGGCTGGAAAAAAGAAAGCTCTTGGCAACAATCCAAACCGGCCTTTATATGTCTGAGAACCTAACTGCGCACAACAGGACGCTGCTAAAAACTGCAAAAGATTGGGCTCGTGATAACCAGTTTCTCTTTGCCTGGCACCGAAACGGAAAGGTGTTCGTTAGAAAGGAGGAAGGCGATCGTGCTCATCTGATAAAATGCGTGGCCGACCTTGAGCGACTGAACCCATGATGAACTAAGTTGGAAGAAGTGATAGCACTAAATTATGGCACGCGCAGGTTGGGTTGATCCGTTCAAATATTCTACGCATGTTGGTCCTGAGCACAAAAACGCTACCCGATGCATTCACTTGAACTGTCAGTCGGCGAAAAATAAGTTCGATGTACTGGATTCATTTTTTGGTTCCTTTGATTTTCAATATGACTTCATTATGTTGTCAGAAACTTGGTATGATGCCTGCACAATTCCGTGGAAACTACCTAGCTATAACTGCTTCACAGAGTCTAGAACTGCCTCGCGTGGGGGTGGTGTCAGTCTTCTTGTAAAAGATAATATTCATGTAAACCGCCTTGAAGACTTTTGCCATATAACTGACAACTATGAAGTATTATCTGTCCTTTATGGTCGCATTGTCTTTTCTGTTTTTTATCGCCCACCGAATGGAAATGTTCAGGCATTTTTCTCGTTCCTTGAGCAGTTTCTGTTGCAAATGTCTGATTTAAAGTATAGTATAGTCTGGGGAGGTGACTTTAACATAGATACGCTAGCAGATAGTCAAACGAAGCGTGAGTTAAACATTCTACTGAGTACATACGGTTGTTTGAATACAATAGCAGTGCCTACCAGAATTACCTGTACTACGGAAACTTGCCTTGACCTGTTCATCACAAACGTTGACCCTTCCACTGTCAAGGCAGGTGTATTTTCCTGTAGCATCAGTGACCACATGCCAATTTTTCTCAGTTTAAATCGAAGCTTCCAAAAGCACGTGCCACATGAAATCCCCATGACTCAACTTATCACACCTTCTCGTCTTGAGAGCTTTCGGGATGAACTGGGCCTTCTTGACTGGCGAGATGTTTACACAACGCAAGAACCAGACATTGCCTATGAAACTTTCCTTCTTCGTTTTAGTACTTGCTACAAGAAGCATTTTCCCCTTGGCTCTCACCAAAAGCGCTCTGCTAAAATTCGTAAACCGTGGATTACTGAGTTATTATACAGGAAAATTAGAATTAAGAAAGATCTGTACAATAAGTTTATCAAATCGCGAGAAATAGCCGACTTAAAAACGTTTAAGAGCTTCCGCAATAATTTAAATAACGAGCTACGCCGTGCAAAAGCTCGCTACAACGAAAAGCAATTTTCAACTTGCGGTAACGACGGCAGGAAGCTATGGAAAAAAATTAATTTACTGCTAAACCGAACGCAAAACAACCACACCATCGAACGAATCGTCCAGAACGGCACAGAAGTTAGGGGTGAATCGTTACCCAATGCATTTAATGATTACTTCACGAAAATCGCAACTTCAACGGTAAATCTTAATGCATGTCTTTCCATAACTAGCTGCCCGGAAACTATGTACTTGCGCCCCACAAATGAAGCCGAAGTTATCTGTCTTTTCTCTGAGCTGAGCAATAGCAGCGCGTGTGACGTGGATGGCCTGCAGATTAAACCTGCAAAATATTGCATAAATATTATCGCTCCGGTACTAGCACATATTTATAATCTCTGTCTTTCCACCGGTGTTTTCCCACAAAAAATGCAGGTAGCAAAAGTTATTGCCATTTTCAAAAAAGGAGATAAAACTAAAATGACAAATTATAGACCTATATCAATACTGCCAGTCTTTTCCAAATGTCTTGAAAAAATTATATTTAATCGTCTCTCCGGATTTTTTTAAAGTAAAGGTTTACTTACTGAATGCCAATACGCCTTTCGAAAGAACTCATCCACACAACACGCCCTTCTTGAACAAAAAGAATTTATCCTAAAAAATTTAGAAACACGCCTGCTCACGCTTGGTGTTTTCATAGACTTCAGCAAGGCTTTTGATCACATTAATCATGCTCTCCTACTCCAAAAATTAGGTCGTTATGGAATCCGTGGTGTCGCCTTAGACCTGATTACATCCTATCTGGAACATCGAAGCCAATTAGTTGTGATAAAAACTGCTTCCCAAAGTTTACCAGTGAAAGCTGGTGTTCCACAGGGAAGCATACTGGGTCCTCTTCTTTTTAATATCTATATCAATGATATAGTGCTTGTTGATCACCACACCAAATATGTGATTTATGCCGACGATACAACTCTGTTATTTACCTCGAACTGTGCTGCCAGCCTTGCAACTACGGCAAATGTTGTTTTAGAAAAACTTTACCGCTGGACCACTGATAATGGACTTAAAATAAATGTCGATAAAACGAAAGCCCTTCTGTTTCAGGCAAAAAACAAGAATATTACCTTGGAAAATGACATTATGCTAGCTGGTTCCAAAATTGAAATTGTAAGCTCAGTCAAAACACTGGGTGTGATTTTTGATGAGTGCCTGTCATGGACTAACCACATAAACTTTCTTGCGGGCAAACTTTCTAAAGTTGTAGGAATGCTGTTCTGTGTGAAATACCTCCCTTTAAAGGTAAAAATGATAATCTATGATGCCTTATTTTTCAGTCATTTAAACTACTGCTGTCTCGTTTGGGGCACGACATCAGCTTCAAATTTAAATCAGTTGTTTCTTTTACAGAAGAAAATAATTCGTTTAATATGTAACGCACCATTCGCATGCCCCACAGAACCGTTATTTCGACAACTACATGTTCTAAAAATTCATCACTTATTCCACTCTCGATTAGCTTTAGCATATAGAAAGGATCAAACATCTGGCCAAAACCGTTTATGTAACATAGCCTTCCTAAATCGACGCGTTCAATTGTATAGCACTAGGTCACCAGAATACTGGCAAGTACCTCGCTCACGAACGAATTACGGTATGCAAATGCTTCGCCACACATTGCCTACTCTTCTGAACAACCTTGCTGCCAAGCAGGTTGATATCACCTCTTTATCTAGCTTACACGATTGCTTTATTTCCTAGAATGGTCTGAGCGCTGTGAATCTTGCCCTCTACATTTTTCTTATCTCGTTTTCGGCTTTTTGTTCCTGTGCCTTGTAGTACTGCCATTGCCAATTAGTATTGCCAGTACGTTGCTTTGAATATTTTTACTTGCTCTACCATTCACTACAGTGATGTCGGTGACTGTATTGCCGTTGTGTCTGTCGCGGTTTTTTTTTTTTTTTTGTGGATGACCTGCAGTTTGAAGGTATTCTCGTATCTTTATTTTTTACCCCGTGCATGATACCGGTTGCTGTCTCTATGCCTTTCAATTTTGCAATGTTTCTTTTTTTTTTTTAATTCTTTTTTTTATTCTTCTTCTTTTTTTTTTTTTTCTTTCTCCTCTTCTATATGTAAGAGTATTGTGTTACCCCACTGCCCTGCTGCTGAAAGGGTTTTTGGGCCCGTCAAGTTGCAATTGAGCAACTTTTTCCCGATTTCCCTTGATAACGATTTGTATGTGCTTTACTGGAAATAAACTTTCAACTTTCAACTTTCAACCCACTGTAGGCACAGCCGAGTGCCCCGGTCCGCCAGATGCGCAGCTTTCTCCCGGATGCTTCGCATCAGCAGGGAGCGCGAGTCACCATCCCGGGGACGCACTAGGGCCACCCCGGAGTCGCACAGAGTGCTCTGGCAAGGGCTTCATCTCCAGCAGCTGGTCCAGGCCCAGTCCGACATCCGCCAGCTCAGCTGTGGCCGAAGATAAAAAATAGGGCAGCCGCGCCTGCCGGGTGGCCTCTTCCAGCACGGCTACCTCTGTGGCCTACCCGTGCTGCTGCCGCACCGAGCCGTCCATGTAGACTATGGCGTGACGGTCTAGGTCGTCCCAGACGACGCCCCGAGCCAGCTGCAGTTGTCAGCAGTGGGGCATCCGCCGCTTTCTGCGCAGACCCTGGAGTCCAGCTGCACGTCAGCTGCCAGAGCAGGAGCCGGGCCACCAGTTCCCGCATCCATGGGGGCCACCACCTTCTCGTAGATCGCCAGCATGCGCACCATGCGTGAGTGGTGGTGGCCCCACAGTCACTGCAGCAGCGCCCCCCCCCCCCCCCCCCCCTACCCTCGGCGCGCCGCTGCCGGTCAATCTGGCCAAGCGCCTGCTTGTCAGCCGTCATCTCAAGGGTCCACGCCCCCGCCACGGCCAGCGCCTTCTCGCACGGCGAGCTCTGGGGCAGGCCGAGGCAAGCGCGGACCCCCTTGCGGTGGTCTTTTTCCAGCTGCCACCAGGTTGGTTTCTGCAGGCTCACCAGCGGTAGCGCATACATGAAGAGACCCATAGCCGAGGCGCTGTACAGCCGGAGAGCCGTCCGCTGGGAGCAGCTGCTGTCCCGGGCCACCATCTTGTGCACTGTCATGGTGGCCAGCTGCGCCCTGGCTCAGAGCTCCTTGGCTGCCTGTCGGAAGTTCAGCCGGTGGTCCTAGGTGAGCCCCAGGTAGCGTACCCTGGCCCTCCACTGGAGCTCCTCGCCATCGATGGTCAGGCGCCGGGTCCATTCACGGGCGATGGGGTCCGGATGCACCAGCATGGCGTCGGTCTTTGTCGCCGACAGCTGTAGGCCGACGCCTGCCAGCTTGGCACGAACTGCCTCCATGGCCGCCTGCAGTTGCTGTACAATGGCTCGGCCCTGACCCTTCGGCCCCAGCACCCACAGGGCGATGTCGTCGGCGTACACCGAAATGTACACTCGGTGGCCCCCTCCTCTGGGCAGGCAGCCTGGCAGGGCTGCCATCACCAGGTTGAAGAGGAAGGGGCTGATGACGGAGCCCTGTGGGGTGCCCACGTTCACCGGCCGGGGAGCCGACAGGGCGTCCCCCACCTGCACCTGCGCTGTGCGGCCCGTCAGGAACGCCTCGACGAAGCCCCGCAGCTTGCCCGCAATGCCAGCCTCCTCCATGGCCAGGGAGATGGCGTGACGCTGCACGTTGTCGAAGGCGCCCTTCACATCCAGCAGCACCAAGGCCGCAACCTGCTTGGAGGCCTTGGCGTGTTCGAGGGACGCCACGACGTCAGCGATGGAGTCAGTGGCTGCTCGGTGCCTCCGGAAGCCCGTTAGCTGCTTGGGGATGGCCTCTTCCTCCACTGCGATGGCCTCCATCATCGGCAGCGCCACCCGTTAAAGCAGCTTGCAGCCACATGATGTGAGTACCACGGGCCGGTACGCCGTGACTGCCACGAGGTACTTGCCTGGCTTTGGATGGGCCGCAAGATGGCTAGCGGCCACTCAGGTGCCAGCCGGCCTGTGTCCCAGATGGCGTTGCAGGCGGCCAGGAGCCAGCCGAACCCCACCTCATCCAGATTGAGCATCGAGAAAATAAATTCAGGGTTCACTTTATCGGAATGTTTGTTTCATCGGTGTAACAAAAGGTCATATATGTATTACATTCCAGGCGGGAAAGTCCTCCTGCATGCCATTTCACCGCATCACGTACCAACTGAATGAAACAAAGCAAAGGAAACTAGTTTGGGGTATTTTTAGGGTAGGGCAGGTTAGGTTAGGTTTATATTTAGGCTAGGTTAGGTGAACTTACATTACTTTGTGTCAGCCTTTTCAAGTGCGCGATGCTATGAAACGGGTTCTGCCGTCGACCAGTTGATTTGCACTTTTAGTTCCCTATTTTTGAAAGAAAGGATACTTCGTGGGTCTAGATACGTGGCCCAGTCACGCTAACTTATCTGGTGCGGAAACCTTGTAACTCATTCACGTCTATTTGTCCAGCCTTCAACTATGGTCTACCGTACAACATTGTCGTAATATAATAGAAGGCTTCGGCATAGGCAGACGAAAACACTCATCTTACAGAAGGCGATGGAGCGCTTTTCGCTGCAGTAATTGACAAAGAACAAAAAAAAAAGCAAAAGAATCGTCAGCTCGATTACGCTGACTACGTCCGAGAAGAATTTAAACCAGCCAGGGGAGTGTTCAGATGTTGTCACTATAATAGGTACTAATGGAAGTCATGAGCCACGTTTCGGGGGTGGCTAGGTTCGAGGCTCCATGCTGGGGGTGTGATGTAGATTCCTCCTTTCCTTTATTCTTATGTAAAAGAGGGCATACCACGTGGGCTACGTCAGCAGCGCTGTTCTTGCACATAGTTCAAGTGGTTTCTGACAATCATTTTTCATGTTTTCGGTCAGTTACCCCGCCTCGTCGCTTGTTCATGTTTTCGGTCAGTTACCCCGCCTCGTCGCTTTTTCACCTTAGGACATTGTCCCGTGAGTGAGATGCTGTGATTTTAATCTGCGTTCACAGCAACCAATTGAATGCTTCTTTTCAAATAGAAAATGCATTACAGTAAAAGCTCGTTAATTCGAACTCGAAGGGGACCACAAAATTGCTCCAATTAAGCGGAGTTCGAATTAGCAGGCGGGCGGTAGAATGAACGGACATCGCGCTACACTGCGCGGGCAGAACACAAAGGAGCCACCCCTGGACCCGTTATCGCGAAGTGGGCGCTACTACACGATGCTTCGTGAATAATAATCGCTTGCGCCGGACCACTGGCGCCGGTGGCGTGGCGCCCCCTGTAGACGCAAAACAGCCTGGCGCAGGAGCGTAGCGCGCGCGCCACTCTCTTGTTTTTCTGTTTAGTTGTTTTGCATTTCTAGTAAATTTGGTTTGGTTTGAGATTTGCAACACATTGTAATCACTCTGGGCCGACTTCTTCGGCCAGGAGCGATGGAAACCAGGGAATTCGAGTTAACCGTTCTGGATACCGACGCGTTCGAATTACCGGGAGTTTTCCCCCCATTGAAATGTAAAGGGCTGTGCCGGGATTGGGGCGTGAGTTCGACTTAACCGGGAGTTCCAATTAACCGAGTTCGAATTAACGAGCTATTACTGTAATACTTTCGATTGTGGGCTTTTGTTTTTCCTCAATCGTGCTCAAACGTTTTGCGAGTAATCAAACGGAAATACAGTCCTTTTCCTTCCAAGTTGAAGTTTAGTTGAAGTTGAAGTTCATTAGGAACTTTGCAAATAATACAGTACATAAATTGGTAAGGAATACAAAAAGTGGGCCCATAGTTTATCACTGTGGGGGGACCTCTTGTTAAAAAGTACATAAAAAACTGGCAAAACATGAACAGTCAGAGTAAATAAGCAGAAATATGATGTAGATTTATACAAAAATCAATTGGACGTGAAAAAATGGGCATGGTGCGATGATGATCGTTCATTACAGATTAAGCCAAGATTTTAGAGAGGTGGTTAAAAAAACAACAAAAAGACACGTCACGGAATACAAAAAGTGGGCCCATAGTTTATCACTGTGGGGGGACCTCTTGTTAAAAAGTACATAAAAAACTGGCAAAACATGAACAGTCAGAGTAAATAAGCAGAAATATGATGTAGATTTATACAAAAATCAATTGGACGTGAAAAAATGGGCATGGTGCGATGATGATCGTTCATTACAGATTAAGCCAAGATTTTAGAGAGGTGGTTAAAAAAACAACAAAAAGACACGTCACGGAATACAAAAAGTGGTCCCATAGTTTATCACTGTGGGGGGACCTCTTGTTAAAAAGTACATAAAAAACTGGCAAAACATGAACAGTCAGAGTAAATAAGCAGAAATATGATGTAGATTTATACAAAAATCAATTGGACGTGAAAAAATGGGCATGGTGCGATGATGATCGTTCATTACAGATTAAGCCAAGATTTTAGAGAGGTGGTTAAAAAAACAACAAAAAGACACGTCACGGAATACAAAAAGTGGTCCCATAGTTTATCACTGTGGGGGGACCTCTTGTTAAAAAGTACATAAAAAACTGGCAAAACATGAACAGTCAGAGTAAATAAGCAGAAATATGATGTAGATTTATACAAAAATCAATTGGACGTGAAAAAATGGGCATGGTGCGATGATGATCGTTCATTACAGATTAAGCCAAGATTTTAGAGAGGTGGTTAAAAAAACAACAAAAAGACACGTCACGGAATACAAAAAGTGGTCCCATAGTTTATCACTGTGGGGGGACCTCTTGTTAAAAAGTACATAAAAAACTGGCAAAACATGAACAGTCAGAGTAAATAAGCAGAAATATGATGTAGATTTATACAAAAATCAATTGGACGTGAAAAAATGGGCATGGTGCGATGATGATCGTTCATTACAGATTAAGCCAAGATTTTAGAGAGGTGGTTAAAAAAACAACAAAAAGACACGTCACTGGACATCAACAATATCGAAATATAGAACAAAAAGAGTCTAATTGCGCCAAAAATGCCTGGGCTGATTTGTAAACCTTCATAAAGCAAACAGAACATACATGAAAGCGTTGAAGTCGTGACAAAACAGTATATCCAGAAGAGTACGCCGCCGGTACTGGAAACCAGTGTATTTACAGCAGTTCTAGGAGGAACAGTCACCTGATCACCTTTCCTCATAATCATTTCATCATACTCCTTCAACTATGCCCTGAAGCAAAAGAAAAAAAAACGCTAGAAAACAGTCACGATGGCCGTTAACGTTCTTCAACGCTGACCTCGTGATGATGATAACTGCCTGCGGCGATTGACCTACTTATATGTTACTGATCTCACGTCTATCGCACTTTTTCCAACTGAAGTAACCCGCCGCGGCGGATCAGTGGCTAAGGCGTAGCGCTGCTGAGCCCAATTGGACGCGGGTTCGATACCCGGACGTGGCGGCCGCTTTTCTGATGGAAACGAAAGGCGAAAATGCCCGTGTGTTCGAGATTTCGATGCAGGTTAAAGATCCCCAGGTCGTCAAAATTAATCCGGAGCCCTCCACTTCGGTGCGTCTCATCGCCTGCGAACCTCACAAGTGCCGATTCTTGGGCGAGAGGGGGAAAAGTGTGGATTTATGTGGATGTGTCTTTAAAATAAAACTAGTTGAAAGTAGCGCTCCGTGGTGTCTCTGCTTTCTTGTGCTCGACGGCATGCGCTAGGAAATTTTCTGCCTGTGTAGCGTCGGCGCGTTAAAACTCATACTAACAAAAATCCAACTGAAGTACGCTTGTGGTTAGCGCCATGTTTGTATGGTCACTGCGTTTTCATGGACTAGGGAGCAACATATCGTCGCTGCAACTGCTTTAGTGAAAGGCGGCTAAGTTTTCGTGCATAATGTAGTCGTGAGGGCAGCGCTGCATCATCGTTATTGTTGTATTTGTTTTGTGGCGGCCAGCGAAACCAGCTGCGCGCGCACCCATTTCGTTTGGCACGTTCGCCTCGGCGCTTTCCTCCTCTCCTACGCCTGTGTAACCCTAAACGTTGTTGTGCTCTGCCGACCCCGGTCTATGCTGCTGCGACGTGCGCGCTCGAGTTACTTCACTGGCGACGAGTCCGGAATCCACCCATGCTGCGAAAACTGAAGGCGAAGGCCTGCCGCAACGACAAGCGCCTACGACAGCCATGACCAGCCTCCTGCTCCAGGTTTTCGACGACACACATGATAAGTGGAAAGCGTACCTAATTCGGGCTGAAGCGTATTTTGAAGCCGACGCTATTACGGACCCAAAAAGGAAGCGAGCCCTACTTGTGGCAGCGCTCACTACGCAGACTGTAGAAGTGTTAGCAGCACCTCGGACGCTGAATTCCCTCACCTATGACGAAGCGGTGGCAGCCTTAAACGACTTCTACGACCCGAAGCGTTACGAGATAGCAGCAGAAAGCTACAAGCTTTTCATCCATTGCCAGCATGAAGGGGAGTCGGTGCACGTATTCGTGGTCGACATACGGCGCATAGCAGACAATTGCAATTTTGCGGAGGCGCGCGACCGAATTTTGAGGGACCGGATTGTTGTCGGCGTACGCCCAACTAGCCTGCACAAGCAATTACTGGCCAAGAACGATTGAACCCTAGAGGATGCTGAAGCAATGGCCATACCAGCCGAAGCAACTGACAGCGTTGCGAAATATATGAGTGCAGAACCACCGACGGTGCTAAAAATGCAAGCGCAGCATCGTTCACCATCTCGAGATAACCGTGCACGAATTGCGTCTGCGTCGCAAGAGTGCGGACGATGTGGAAGCGCGAAGCACGGCGATAACGCCTGCCGCTGGACTAACGCACGCTGCTGTCACTGTGGCCGGCACGGTCATTTGAAAAAAAAAAATGTTACCGTGACTCTGCAAATGTTGGAAGGCGGACAGTGAGCGTAAAAAACACTGATAGTTGAAACCCCTCCGAGCAGCGATGACATCGATGGCGCGCACGTTTGGATGGTGATTTGGGAAGGAAAAGCCGCTTGGAACCACCGATACGCCGTACATTTCGGTGGGCGGACGTTGACTTGTGTATGGAAGTGGACACGGGATCTGCAGTGTGCGTCGTATCGCGGCAAGGGTGCCATCGACGCCACGCACAGTGGCCGCGCCTGGAACCACCACGAGTGAAGTTGTCGTGTTTCGCCGGACAGCTGCCGGTGTTGGGCGAACTGCAACTTCCAGTGAGGTATCAAGATGTATTGGTAGCTCGGCCACACATTGTTCTCGACTGTGCAGGGCCGAGCCTATGTGGCCACGACCTCATTGCTCTGCTTGGCTAGGCGGGCGTTCCGATTGCAGACCTGACTGCGCCAGACCCGACAACAGGAACCAAGCCAGGCGACCATATGGTGAACCGGCTGTTCGGCGAGTATGAAGACGTGTTCTCAACAGACATTGGCCTATTCAGAGGGGCACCAGCCAGCCTGAAACAAGTCGACAGCGACACCGAAATTCTGTAAGTCCAGATCCCTTCCTTACGCCATCCGCGATAAGGTCTCTCATGAATTTGGTCGACTTGTGTAACTTGGTATCCTATGCGGGGTTTTACATTTCACTCACCACGTATTTCCCACCCAGCAGCCATCCGCGCTCAGCAAACATGCCTTGCGAGCGCCGGCTGCGGACGGGTCCGTTGCGGAGACAGACAAAGGCAGGAGGCGACAAGGGAAATACACCAATGGCAGCATTTATTGCAACGTGCAAATCAAATATACTGCATTCAGACTAATCGTAGGCCATAACGGTAACATTGGGAGTGAGGCATTAAACTACGCTAGAGATCGAGATGGTTCGACTCACTGATGGAATAAGCTCGCCCCGGAAGCGTCCCTTTGTGGTGCGTTCCCCAGGTCCGGACCAGCCCGCCGAAATGACCGCGCGCTACGGCATCCCCGAGACAAGGGAGCTGTCCTCTCGTCATGCTACATCCCACCAGACCTCGCCAAACAGTGGCGCTAGTGCGGAGGAAGAACCGGTTCTCGAGTAAGGCAGAGGGGAAAAGGGTAGACTCCACCCCGGCGACAACAAACCCTACGGTTGCTGGCGCGCTCCCGTCGCGCGAGCGAGGGAGGGCACTGCGCAACGCCGGCCGCGATGGAAAGCTATCCAGAAAGGTTTTCGCGTGATAGTTGCGATCCCCGCATCTATCACCCGTGCAATACGCGGAATGGGCTACGCCTATTGTAGTCGGCTTGAAAAAAGACTGCACCGTAAGGATATATGTGGTTAGGTCACGCTTAACCGAGCATGCGAGGTGGAGCACTACCCACTGCCTGTGGTATAGGACATGTTCGCAAACCTAATTGGCGGTGAATACTTCAGCATCTTGGATTTGAAGAATGCTTACAACCAAGTACCCGTTGACGAAGCATCCCGCGGGATCTTTGTCATTAACACGCACCGTGGGCTTTTCCAATATAACCAGCTTCCTTTTGGTATAGCTCCTGCACCAGCAATTTTTCAACGGAAGATGGATGCAATACTGGGCGGGCTACCTGGCGTCCAAGCCTAACTTGACGATGTGCTAGTGTCTGAAGGCAAAGGGGACAACATAGAGTAGCTCAAGAGTGTGTTGGAACGGTTCAGGGAGCACGGCGTTAAACTTAGGGTTGACAGTGCGTTTCGACAGCCTTCCGTAACTTACCTTGGGCATCGTATAGATAGATCGGCAAGGTCTCCACTCCATTGAAAAGAACGCTGACGCCGTCATGCAAGCCCCACCCCTACGTAACGCTAGGGGGTTACGCTCTCTTCTTGGCATGCTTAAGTTCTACGCACGTGTTTTGTCTAACATGTCGACTGCGCTCAGACCGTTGTATCGGCTCACGGAAAAGAGAGCCCGTTGGGAGCGGCTGGAACCACAGCAGTCGGCGTTTGAGACAGCGAAACAAACGCTGAAGGATGAGCAACTTTCGTTCATTTTGGTCCTACCAATGCGTTGAAGCTAGAATGTGACGCTTCCCCTTATGGTGTGGGTATGGTTCTGTCCAAATCCCCGGGAAATGAGCACAGGCCGATTGGATTCCGCTCCAGAACGCTAACAAAACCAGAGAAACACTACTCGCACCTAGAGCGGGAAGCATTGGCACTCATTGTTGGCGTGTCTCGTTTTCGTGACTATCTTCTGGGTCGGCAATTCACCCTGGTCAGCGACCATCAGCCACTGCTGGGGCTGCTCCAGCCTGACCGTCAGACGACGCCGCGCGCATTTAACGATGAACACTGTTTTGGGTGGCTGCCAGTACAAGTTGCTGGTTGCAGTACAAGTAGTTGGGAAACTACTACTGACAGGAGACGCACTCAGCAGGTTTCCGTCACAGACAAAGGCACCGGTAGCCGATGGCGAACCTCCTGAACACGTCCTGTCGTTGGAAGCTCGTACGAAGGTATAGTGACGACGCACGAATTGCAGGGGCTCACTGACAAGGACCCTTTGTTAGCCCTTGTCGAGCGCTACATATTGCATGGTTGGCCTCGAACCACAAGTGGAATGGCACCTGACTTGTTGCCATTTTTCGATCGAAAAACCGAGCTGTCATTGGCTCATCGCCTGGTCTACCGGTGTAACAGGGTGGTGATACCGCGAGAAGCGCGGTAAAGAATGATTCAGCTCCTGCATGAAACGCACCAAGGCTCCTCGTCGTAGACGGTGTTGGAGCCTTACTCCGACCATTCCCCGTTGGCAGCTCCGGGCTTCGTTCTTGCAGATTCCGCCTCGGGGTGTGTGTCAACGCAGGAGACGGGACAGCAGTAACCACTCCGTCAGATTCACGTTCAGCTTCCGTGCCTGCAGTCGCCTCCTTGGTGCGTTTCATGAAGCCTTCCATGTGGCCCGTCTACTTGTGGGCATGTGACATGAGTACCTGCGTAGTACTTTGGTGAAAAAAAAAAAAAAAAAAAACAAGGCTAAACTCAGTTCGTCCCAGTGTGAAATAAGTTGAAGCAGTGAAGCCGTGAGCTGTCTTTGGAAGATTCCGTCTAGCTTCTGCATCTTTCTTGTGCGTAATGTTAAGTCGTCTTAGCGGCTAATTCTCATATGATTATTTTCAGGGTAGGCCCGGTAAAACAGTTACAGCCGTTTCCTGTAACCATGCTCCCTCCGTAGATGGCCATGCATTTACAGCAGACAGTAATTCTGTACCGTTTACAACTTCTCTGTGAACCGACTAGTTTTCACAAGTAAATGAAACTCGCCGTAATAGTAGTTGTCTTAGCGGTTAATGAAATGATTGTTTCAGGATACTTTCGATAACACAAGAGTACGCATTTAGGCCGTTTTATGTAATCGAATTCCTCCGCAGATGGCCAGGCTTCACTGTTCAACGGCAATGTGGGAAAGCCAGTTTATAAAGTTCAAAGTTACACTGATCTCCTTAAAGCTTGTTCTACTTCTTAACACAACTTCATTGCTAGGAAGACATCTTTTCAGGGTCAGTATAAGCTGCCATGTCAAAATATGAAAGTGCTTTTTATTTCTTTAAGAATACTTTTCCATTCTTTGAACAGTTTCTTTGCTTGGTGATGAAACCTGCTCTAGGGAGAGCGTGACACGATACCTGCAGGGACTATCGTCAGGGCGAGCCCGAGAACACCCCCGCTATTAAAAAGAATAGGCGCTGTCTCTGAGGGGTCAGTCATCAGCGTCAGTTCCTGTGTACATTCGTGACGCGGGTATTTCTAGCACAGCCCTCACGTGACCCAGTCTTGCGACTCTCAGCCGTGAACTCTACGAACTCGTTTACCCATTAGTTCGGAGCAGGGGAGCTCTGGCCCGTGAAACACTGCTTAAGGTCGCCCAACTGGCCAAATATTCCGCTCACGCTCAAGGGCTGTATTCCTCCATTTGAGGGACAGGAAGTCTCGGAAGACTCCCACTTCCCCTTCCTACGTTCACGCAGTTTTGGGCAAACTAAAGTTATCATCGTCATCATCATCGTCATCATCTAGTGGACCAAAATAACTATAGCTTATGAACTTCGTGACATTTGAACCTGGCACGCAATCAAATTCCGCGCGAGATTTGAATGTTATTAATCTAATGGTTGCCTAAAATTCTTTTTTTGGGGGGCGTGGGTGTAACTTAACAGCTCGTACTAAATCGAAGCTTTCTATGCCTCATTGATGGCGTCAGGCGCACGGTTAAACGCACTACAGAAAAGCCAATTTTACACGGGCGCCTCAAGAAAACAAGGCTTCACGTGATCGCAGTCGCACGTGCTATTCCGACACGGTCGAAGCAGTTTCAATATGTATCGAGTGCTCTATTGTATGTCTTGGGGCGCTCAGCTTTCTAGTGCCAGATTCGTCGGCTGTCGTCTGAGTTGGGATTTTGACTGATCGTTCAAGTTTGAAATTTGACTCCTTGAGCTTTGACGACTTTGATCGCAGGCAGTGTGGGCATTTGACCGCAGCGGCTTTGGAACTTCGCCATTTGAATCACAGGTGAGGAAGCTTCGCATTTCAACCTTTCATTAGACGGAGGGCTGTTTAAATTTTCAAAGCTACGCCCGATAACTACACCGTGTGTAAAACGGTTGGCTTGCCAACAAATGTTGTGAGAGGGGTGAGTGTTCATCCTCAATTTCTTCCGACCACGGCGGAAGAAATGTCATGGGGCTCTTGGCAGCCCCTCGGGAGCTGAAGGCATCTCTACTCCGACGATAAAGTTATTCTAGGAATTACCTAAAGATCTTCTGCATATTGCAAATACTCGCTTTGAGAAATCTTGGATTCGTGCACGTAGGAAAGTTGCTCAATATCCTCTGCTAAGAACCCCTAATAGTGCGGTAGTTTGGTATATATATAATATCCACCAAATCGCTGCGACTAGCAGCATATTCAAATCGGTAAATATGATTTTGGCCGCTCTTTGCCTTCATTGGGCGTTGCTCCATCAAAAAGCAACCATAAGCATCATCATCATTGTAATTTGAGGTACTTTTGCAGTGAAGTTTACGTTGATCTTTGTCCACAGAAACTATACTGCTGCATTTGGTCCGCTATGTTTACTGGGAGTGTTAAATCTGGTTTACCCGTAGAAATAAAATGTTTGCGCTCTCGTCACACTGAACATTGCGAAAGCAGATGATGGCCCTGAATATAGCAATTAGCTCGCTAATCGCTACGGCTATAGGTTTCCCAAATGCATCCTTTCATGGGTTCAGAATTTTTAACTGGTCCTCAGTTCTACCGCTCGCAGAAAGGTTTTTAGCCGTCGTCTCTGCACAAGACTATAGGGACGTTCTCAAGGGGTCGGTACTTTCACCCATCTTGTTAATGTGTGCAAGAATCGGGAATGAACAAGATTCCTGGTCATGGCGCCTCTATTAGCAATCACATCTTTGGCGACGGGCCGGCACGTGTAGGGAGCTCGAGACGTGCCATACAAGAAGATAATACGGATCGCGATGCTTCAACCGGTGCCGGCGCTGAGGCGACAGCAAAACTTGCGGCTTGCAGCACCGAAGAAAGGAAAGACGCAGTACGTGCTTACTGAGCAGAGCAGCGCATTCAGGCAGTAGTACGCGCCATTGCCTTACGGTGGAAGAAAACACCTTCGCCGACACATACCGTGAACACGAGGCCCATAGACCTGCTGTTGAAGAGACGCCTTTATTCAACGGCACAGATTCACGACACCAAAATACAACAGAAGAGGCCGAGCTGTTTAGTTCACTACCTTTACTTACCTATAGGACGTTAAATACAAACCATTTAAATGGTACATCATTGAGCTCCGTCCTTTTCTCACGGAATTTCTGGCCTTTTGTCATGGAAGGGGTTCACCAGATTATATATAATGTACAGAAAGAGGATTACTAGAAAGAGCAGTTTGGAGAAGGGGCATGAGGCCATGCTTACGTGTTCTCTTCTGCGCACCGTTATGCCGAGAAAGTTAGACGACGCAAGCGTTTGGCGTAACCGAAACTTTTTATTCAGCTTTTTATCTGGGAACAACAACAGAAGAAAAAAAAGAACAGGTCACTATAAACGCGACAGCACCGCACTATATTCTTATGTACAGACAAAAACTGTGCGACTTCTCAAAACAACAGGCAAAAGAATTTCTTGTTCAATTGCACTGTACACGTCACAGACTTCACTAACACGGCATAAACGGAGAGTTCACAGCCGGGACTGAAAAGATTCTCGCGTGGAAGAACACCGGTCACGCACGGGTAGCCTTCTGTCGAATAATTTTTTTTCGATCTCTATTACCGAGAGTTTGTCAGTGTCGACGACAACGCCACCTGAAGCTTCCCAGCCGGTGTTTTGACTCGCGGTTGTTGCACCACTTTGCGCCGTCAGTGTAGTAGATATGCAGCACTGACTTTGTAGTCTCGTACAAAGCACTCGCAAAAAAGTGTTCAAACTCGAAAGGGGGTTTGCCATGCCTAGGAACATCGGCAAAAATGAGGCGCGTCGCGCAGTGGGTGGATATAGTAAAATATTCCATCCACGTGAGTATCCTAACGTGCGCCGATATCGCCCACACACTGCCCCTTCTGTATTTCCATAGCAGTAAATACAGCAGTGAGCGGCTTGCAGTTGTTAGGGTGATATATATATATATATATATATATATATATATATACAAAATAGTCATGAATGGAAGAAATCTGAAAAAAACAACAGACAATTGGGGTGGATGCGTTTTTGTTGGTGTTTGTTTTAAGCTTTACACTTAGAACACCCGGGCGGCGCTCCCGTCGTTCATAGGCTGCTTTTAGAAAGTGCTTACCCTTTGACCGTACCACTGTTCTTTCGCGCGCACAAACTTTTCGTTCGTTGACACATTGCGTGTCGTTCACGGTCAGACGTCTACCATGATAGCGTTTGAAAACGGGGCATAATCAACCCGAAAGTGGTGTGCGTGTTCAGAAGATTACGGGGACAGTTCTTGCAGCTGTACATACTTTGGTCAAAGAGAGTTCGCTCTTTAAGGGAGTCTCGCTTTTTTTTTACAGGTGCAGTGCACCCCTTCCCGCTCATTAAGAACGCTAACAGTAGTCTAATAGCGACTCGGCCAATCAGCGTAATATTTAGGCGCAAAAAAAAGTATCATCCCATTTTTTACTAGAATTGCACCTTGTTTTTCTCAATGTTCATCTTGCCTTACTTGAGCATTTGGCGAGATATGTTTCGATGAGCAGTGACGGAATTACGCTTACCGACTGTTGAAATTGTGGAGCATCAGTATTAAAATAAAGTCGTGCGTGGCTAAGTAAAAATTAAGTGCAGACCTTTAATTGGGCGTACATGGAATGGAGTTTTGACTCCGCAAGTGGGTCAGTGAGATATCCCCAAATATCCGTGTTCCAACGGAGGAAGAGCTAAATTATATTGTTAGCTTTAAGCGACGGGCGAGTTACCTAAACGCCTCGTTAGATTTCGCTCTTCATGCTCCAGGCGACCACATAATCAGCATTTCGCCAGCCCAAATATCGCTCTCGGCGTAAGCTATGAATGAATTGACATTTTTTTTCCTGACAGTAATTCTCAACCTCAAAGTAGGGTGCCTCGATTCGCCCGCGTCGCTGGCATCGAGGAACCTTATCTCAAAGCGTCGCAGTACTCTGGTACCGGGTTGTTCAAGCAACTTGAAGCCGATTCTACGTTTACACATCGTGAAGGGCTGCACTGTTGCACGAGTAACCTGTCATGCACGAGTGCGCGTTTTTGTGGCATGCAGCCTGCGAAGAGTCGTCAAGGCAGGAAGGCAACAGATAAACAGTTAGATTTGCGGGATGCCGCAGTTTGTTTAGCCATTGCTTGGAAAAATATCTAATTACAGACACATCTCAATGTATGTAAACAGTTTGCGATAACGCATCCCTACTTCGCTAAACTCAAGCGTGGTCGTCTGTGACGTAACCTCTGCGTGGATACTTTCGCATTGCATTGTGGGAAACTTAGACCCGCGTATACCTTTCGAATACGAAGCGTTACTTCCGTTGTCACGAATGAATCGAATTTTCATCTCTTCTCCCGCCCTCAAAGAGCTTACTTTAGGCATGGGAAGACTCGCGAGACACAAGGTTGCCGTGCGTGTATTCGTGCCGTATAATATATATATGTATATATAGATGCCATAAAAATACTGCGGAGATTGGTGGATTTTCGCGTCTGTTTATACACAATCTATAGATAAGTGTTGCTGCGTGGCACAGAGGAAGTATTGTGCTCGTTAAGGGGCAGATGCGGTCAAATGCATGAGAGTTCACTATACTCGCATACTTCTACGAACGAGTTCGAGGAATGAGATAGAGAGAGAGAAAGAAAATAGTGCTTTCGAAGTACACGGACGCAGGAATGACAGGAGTACGCGATTATTATTTTTTCCCTCCTGCTGCCTCGCTGTGGTCATGATACGTGCTGCGCTTTTTTTTATTTATTTATCACACTAGTTCGCGCAGGGGCGCTAGTCTGGGAGTTTCCGTTTCGAGGTGCTGTACAGAAATGGCCGGTACTGAAGCGTTCAAGCCACATTAGACTCTGCCATTTTGAGCTGTGACTCCATCATACCACCTTACGAAAGTTTGCAGCCGCCTGCTGTTACAAGTGACCACCACTGAAGAAGCTTCTTTCGTGGGCGATCCTAGAAAAGGCCAAGACGTGTTTTATGCTTTGGCGCTTTTTCGAAGTACAAGTGTGAATGCCTGCCAAAGTTTTCTTTTGTCTTGTTAGATAGCCGAACTCACACTAATCTGCAATTATCCCGGTGTAGCGATGTGCAAAGCGGGTGTGTGGGTTGAATGTTCTACATGATTATTGTCATGTTCAGGAGCGAGATAAACAGCCGCTTGTTCACAGTACATTTCATAATTAATTAAATTGACGCTCTTTGCGTTTTTTTAGTCGCCAGCGTTTTCATTGTCTACGTATCACCTCTTCCTGGCGCGATAGCACGCTTTGCGACAGGTTTTCGTAGCTTTACTACACTGAAACATGTCGGGAAACGCTGTCGAATAACGTGTCACATCATGTTCGGGTGCAAACTTTGAGTAAAACAAATTGGTATACGAAAGAAAAAAGCCTTGCAGGAAAACATACGCTGTAGCCAAGCATAAGCGGTACAGATATAGTGCGCACAACCTCCAACCGTTTTCTAAAGACCGTTTTCCCAATACGGTCGGCGTACTCCACAATGTCGGCTTGTCTTCTGTTAACTTGGTGGGCGTTGAACGCTATGAGCAACTACGTCGGTAACTGAACTTTTTTTTTCCTCTTAAAAAGTCTGCACAGCACAGTCCACAGTCCTTATAGAGCAAATGAATGGCGATTTCAAACCAACTCAATTACGTGCTGCCAAGCTTGTGTTATGTGGGCGGCAGCGTCGTCTGTCATAGCACACGAAGCCACAAATAATCCAGCACATTGGGTGTACATTTCTGAACACGCTCCAGAGTATCTGGGACGATAACAAACGAAAATAGCGGTAGGAACCGTCACAAGTACCGACACAGTCAAGGCAAGAGCGAAACATTGACCCGGTTACAACAATATCGATCACAAAGCACTCTTTACAAATCAAGAGAGTGGTGCTTCGGGTGAGATGGCCAGAACAACCTTCATCCGCTCAAAGCGTCCTCACTACAATCGTCTATCTTATTTTGGCGCTCTTATTTTCTTTTTTTTTTTTTTCAAAAATAAACGGAGCACCTTGTGCGTTCAAAGCTGAGGGTGTCCGCGGTGCTGGTCGACAAGCGACAGTGTTTTGCCTCAAAACAAGCACCTGCTTCACGCGCATCTATTTCGAAGATGGCGCCACCGTCGAAGGGTTCCCGGTTACCGTACCGTGACGACGTCAAGGATGCGGTTCGGGCATGGCGTTGCAAACGATCTTGCAGACGTCGCCGTATCGTTGGTCCACTAAGCTTCTAATGCAGTTGGCGTCGAGAAATAGCCCTAACCAAACGGGTACAAGCCTTCATTTTGCTTTCGACACTGTTTCTTTGTCTATTTCCGCGCTTGAATACTGTTCCAAAAATATGCCACTGCTGTCGTTTCAGTTTTTTCAGTTTGTTTTTTCCCGATGTCCCAGTCTTCGTCACCCACGTTTTTTTCTTTGGCCACCGGCGTAATCGCTCCCGTCCAATCGAAAAAAACAAAAAACAAAACCAAAGCATGTTTAAATACTGTTTTGTTTACACTTCATCTTTCTTCCAGGAGTCTTCAAGCGCGTTCTTGACTCGTTACATAACATCTACGTCCTATACGAGTTGTGAGGTACATTAAGAGGAACTCGCAAGCCATGATTACCAACGGCTTCAGCGCAGGCCTATACGTCGTCAGCTGTTAGCTTTGTGCAGCGTTGTTGTCTGCTATTAGCTGTAAATTGTCGGACAAAGTTTACAGCGTGGACACGATGAACGCTGTTAGATCTGGGGAGTACGTTACCGAGAACAGGGAAACAGGAAAGAACACGTAAATGTGGTGTGGTGGTTGTAGTCTCGAGTAAGGTTTTTGCCAAAAGTGAGGGGCAGGTGTCAGCTACGTGGTAGGCTTATTCATTTGTTTTCATTTTCTGAGGGACACTTTGGATAATATTAACTCGTGATGATTCACGAAGGGCCATTTGTTTGAGTACTTCGGTCATATCCGTTATTTATATAGCTTCGTGTGTTGTATTTCGATATAACTACACGGGGCGACCACATTAAAAGATATTTTGCCAATTTGCGTCGCGCTCATTTGTCTACTGTCGGCGCATATTCCTCACAGGGTTAACTGCGAGCAGGAGAGGGTGGTCGTGGCGTGCGCCTGTATACAATCAATCTAATAACTTGATTTCAGTCATTCGCATAGCATTGCTGTTAGATTGTTTAGTTCGTGATTTAAAATATGCGCGTTAAATGCACCACTCAAGATCTTTTGAGAGCAGTATAAATGTTATTTCTTTCTGCCGTGTTTTATCACATGATTTTCAGAAATAGCTCATCCTGGCTTTTGTGTGCTCCCTATAGAGAGTCCATCATCCCAGACAAATCGGAGAATTAGTGAGCGAAAAATTTTAGTTCACTCTGCGTGGTTTTGTTATTGTGTTAGAGTAATGATTAGCGTACTGACATTGCTGTAGCCTGCATCGCTTTTTCTGGCAAGTTACGTGTGCGCGTTGGGGGATATCTGGAGCGCAACGGCTCGTACTGTGCGCTATATACATACATGTTCAGCAATATATTCCCGCGCATGCGCGTTTACGTCTGTCCGTTAAGTGTATATATTTATATGTGTATATACATATATCTATTCATGCGTGTACGCATGATTCATAGAGGGGAAATAGGCGCTGTGAGCGCGGTTACTACCAAGTTTTCTAGTTCGCCTCCAAGATATGTATGCACAAAATCAATGGTCTTCCACTCGTCGTGCGATTTAGCCATCACAGGAAGAATATATATACGCACCGCTTTCTGGCCTGGTTTTTTTCCTGCTCTTCTCGGCACACCAGACGCTCATGCAGGTGTCATCATCAGCACCCGATTTTTGACAGCCCATTACAGGCGCTGTAGTCGATGTTTGTTCTAGCACGCACGTTATAGCACAGTGGTTGTTGCGTAGAGTATCTTAGTGTCTTCGTGTTCAACGCAGGTTTCTTTCGCCTTGAGTCCGAACAAGGTTACCGCAGACGTTTTTACCAACCTTCCATAGTCGTGTCGCATTTCATTACAGCCTGTAAAGTCATCTTGCCCGAGGAAGAGCTTCAGCGTAGTCCCCATGCGCACTGACTCTGGCAGGTTGCAGTCTTTCAGGGACGCAGCTTGCTGCCACACTCGTCCGGCCTTGGAGCAAGCACGTCTTCGAGATGTCACGGCATCCTTGTCCATCTCTGCCCAACCGGACTCTCAGACGTTTGTTGTCCGGAGGAGCGGACAGAAAACATTTCTCTCACCTCGTCTGTCGGTACATAACTCAGAGCGTTGTTTGCCGATAGCATCTTCTTTGCCCAACGCCGTCCGTTATCCATAAGACAGAACTGAGCAACCACGCAACTCGCAGTCGATAAAGAGATTAGCACCCATGAGTGCACATAGCGCCACCTGGCCGACAAAATAAGATTCCGGACTTTATTGTTCTGGAAGCGGTAATTTTGACGTTGTGGATACCGTTTTGCTATTAGATGCCCGATTTTTCGCATCGTTTAATATCGGAGGGTGAAGGAACGGTGTTGCGTGTCATTATTATGGTCTTCCGCCGTTATTTCCTCCTCCGGGCATTTGTGTCTGGCGCTAGCTACATCGCGTCCAGATCCTCCGTGCCAGTTTGGTCTGCGAGAAAAAGAGAAACCGATGGAAGAAGAAAAGGAGAAAACGGACACCGAGGGTCGCAGTTGTTGCAATAAGTCGAGCCATCTGCAAAGCACAGGTAACACAGGTGTACTCCCAGCGCGACCGACAACCCTATCCACACAAGGGCCACGAAGGCCTCGGTGGAAAGAGATGAGGCGCTGGTGCCCGCTTTTATTGTCTCAAACAGGTCATTTGGAGGGGTTCTTCTGTGTGTTCGACCTATACTCATAACACTGCCATATATATAGTCGTCTCAACGTAACAAAATGAGAAAATATGCTATCTATAAATTCCTTCGGATCACGCGATAAGAAAGAAGCGGTGGAAAAAATACGACAGCCATCTTCCTGCGAGCGAAATGCTTGCAATATCACACTCCAGTCAAGGTTGAACGGGAAAACACAGGGTCCGCCGGTGATGTCCGGGGAACGTCCTTGCTCGTAGGCGTTACGGTTTTGTAAATAGGTCAAGCCATATTTTGTGTTACTCTGCCGTCTGCGAAGTGGACGTGCCGGCGGGATATGGTTTTTTTTTTATGGATGCCCCGCGCTGCAGTTTTCGTCGACGTGGAGTACCTTGCTACAAAAAACAGAGCACACTTCGTTTTTGGTTTTTCTCAACCGAAGTTTGCATCTGAGGCAGCTCTCCTGTAGCCAGAATGGAGGGGTTATTTGTGATTTAACTCATTTACCACAAATGTGATGATTGGGTCCAGTTTAAAGAGGGGTTCAAACTGAAAGCTTGCCCAGCTGCTACTAGAAAAAAAAAGCACCACTTGCAAGTAAACCTGAGTTCTCACCTGTAGGTACAGTCGTGAGCAAAAGTTTACGTGCCATGTTAATTTCAGGCAATCTCTGCATCGTACCCGCCAAGAAAGTTTTGTGTGCGTGGGAGGGGTTGTTTAGATCCGAAGTTACCATAAAAAAACACTTGTTAGCTGCCAGGTAACAATTCACGAGACAAGGTCTCTGAAATTGACGCCCTCATGGTCTTCAAACTTTTGCTGATGACTGTTTTAAAACCCCAATAAATAAGATAGCAACAGCGTTTCGGTTACCAAAAATACCATCTGCGACGTCACCTGCAGAGAAGGGCATCCAGAAACGTTTTCCCGTTCAACTTGCCTACCTTCCTCGTATCACCTGTTCTCTTAGGCACCGCGTTACAACAGGTGTTTTCACCGTCTGCGTAATTCACAGCGAACAAACAATGCATCTCAACAGTAACAATAGTTTGGGTCGTCACTTTGTCAACAAGCAATGTACACGGTTGTAAAACAAACGCAGGCAGAAACAGTCCCGATATGACCACGTGCGTACAGTTGTGTAACGGGTAAAGGGAACGATGTCGCTTGCATTTGTTTCTGGATATTTTTTTTTTTACACTGAAGCTTTGCTTGTCGACAGTGTTGACACTGAGCTTGCTCAGTTCAGATAGAGTACCAAAATGTGTGAAAAAAGACGGGTCGTCTTGTTTGTGTGTTGCGGGCGAGACCTGCGCGTTTGTTGATAACACCGAGATAGCCAAGCTGTGAGAAGGGCTTATGCTCCGCGTTTTGAATCGGGAGAGGGGCTCGAACTTTGAGGGGTGAGTGTGGACACGACATTCGGCGAAAGGCCGCGTAGTAGCACGGCTGCAGTGGGACCGTGCAGCGTACGCGGCCACTTCGCGCGTCACAGCAGCGAAATCTTACAACAGTAACACCCTGCTCCGAGGGAGTAAACATTCACTGAACCGCTATCTTTGTACACGCATTGAATTGATAACGAACAGGTACCGGCACAGGAGAGCATCTTTAGAGAACATGCCGAGCCCGTCTCCTCTATCGTCTGTAGTGGTGGTGAGAACAATTGTGTTTTGGGAATGGCGCGGGAAATATGAACAGGGAATACTCCGCATTTGAAGAAAAAAAAATGCGCAGAGAAGCATAAGCGCTCTGGCAACGCAAACTGTTTTTACATCCCGGAATATCCCTCTGAGCAGTGCGCTACCCGCATGAATTCGTGTTTTTTTTTTTTTTGCATCGTTGCTTTGTGATGCCCCAAAAATGCTGAAATATGGGTAGCAACAAAAAATAATCAATAAGCGTTACTGTTACACCTTTTTCCACTGGAAGATAAGCCTAATACTAAAGCTGACAATGGTGGCTAGAATTTGGCACGTTGGCGTATTTACCCGTACCGGAGAACGTGTTTTCTGTAAGCCTCTGACTGACCCAGGAATGAAGATAGACGTTTTTCTTTTTTTCAGTGAAAATGAGGAGGCCGAAACCTTTGCCACAATTGCTAACGGGGCTGTTTCCGAATCCTAGCATGTGCTGTTTGGGATTAATAAATTTCGCTCCAAACAATTCCACACTCAGCTTATCCATCCGTTGAATTGAAGCACCATCAAACTTTTTTCTAGAAAAGAAAACGGCCAAAGACAACTGCTACAGAGTGCTGTGTCCATGTAGAACAAGCCCAGTCAGTAACAGCGGCGATAAGCTCACGTTATTTAGGTTTCCCGGAGTCAAGGCATCGCACACCCAAGTTGCATTCCTAAAGCGTTCCTGGTTTTCTCCTCAGCAAGATATATTCATAGAAGTGAGGTGGTTAACCAAAAATATTCTGCTATTGAAATGAGGTTTCATTTCGTTACAATCTCTGCGACACCGAGCAAGTTTTTTTTTCTTTCTCTTGCGGTCAGAGTGCTGCTAGGCTCGCAACAGCCGCATGGAAGCGACACGCTGAATCGACTCAAAGCTGAGAGAGATATGCAGGCGAGGAAAGGTGCATCGCGAAGGTCTCTTCCAGACTTTGTTTGAGAGTGGATGTCTGTCTGTCTGCGTCCGAAATGTCCGTTAATGTCCGTTTGTATGTGTCCGTGGCGCACGCGTCGCCGCCGACGCCGCCGCCAGTGGCGCCGCGTTGTGGCCGCCGCCGTCTTCATCTCCATCTTGTGGCGGCCGGGGGAGAGGAGGGAGAGGAGCGGGACCAGACGGGTCTCACATGACGAGACACTTGCCCTTGAGTTTTTCCTTGCGAAGCTGCGACTTGGTCTTCTTGGCGTCCAGCTGGAGCGATACGGAGCGGCGCTTCTCCATGTTGAGCAGCTCCTGGAAGAGCTCGCGCACGTTGTGGTTGGTCTTGGCCGACGTCTCGAGGAAGCCGCACGCCCAGCGCTTGGCCTGCTCCTGGCCCGCGTCGGGGGACACCTCGCGCGACTCGCCCTCGTCGCACTTGTTGCCCACCAGCATCACCGGGATGCCCTCGGTGTCTCCGCCCTTGACCTGCGCAGCACCGTTAGGCTTAGCGTTAGGCTTAACTCGAGGGGTCCCCGACTCGGCGGGCACATGCTTAAGCGTTACGACTCGAGAAGCATCAGACTCAAATGGTTGCCGACTCGTGGAGTGACTGCGGGGCATCTGCTAAAAGTGCTTGCGACGCACTCTCCGTCGCTTTGGGCAAAAGGTTACGCCTTTCTGTAACCTATCAAAATAGTTACATGGGAGCGGCGCTTGGCATACGGGGCCTTTTTACCTCGTATACTATCTGTACAGCACGAATTTATAAGAACCGCAAAAACTGCCGTATTGGTCGGGAGAAGTGGCTGCTCGCAAAGTGCGCTTCAAGTTATGCATCTCCCTGAAATATCCCTTAAGTGCGACACTTCAGACGATGCAAGCATTTTTCCTGTGAAATGAGCGTACCCGAGAACTTTGTGGAGCGCGAAATGCTTTTAGTAATCATGTGGGAAAGTAATGCGATACTGTTAAATCGGCCATTTGCCATACTGGCAGAACAGCAACAGCAGGCGATAAGCATAGTGAAGACGAAACATCTTTTGGCTCAGTCGCAAAGGGCAGTTTTAGCCTGTTCTAGTCGCAAGGGGCTGCTCTAGCCCCATTCTCGATCATCCACGCAACTGACAACGCAGGAATTATCCCTAGACTTTCTAAACCAAATTTGGATCATTGGGAAGCGGGAACGAAATCACTGGTTAAAAAAACGGAATAACAAATGATTGTGTAAGCTTAGCCGTTTACAAATACCACAACCATTCGATTAGCCTTCACACCTGACTAAACAGTAAACCCAAAGCTTCTTCAATTCTCGACCTGCGCGCCTTGCTTTCACGACGGTGTGCCTCCTATGTTCTCGCTCCTGGGATCGTTAGCATAGTTATAGCATATCATAGTTCCTCGTTAGCATAGCATCGTTAGCATAGCATAGTTCCTCGAGGTGCCGCATGGTGTAGTACCTCTCGTATGACTTCGAAGATGGGCCTGAGCTCTTCCAGGCTCTGTGCCGAGGTGACCGAGTAGACGAGGATGAATGCGTGCCCCTTGGAGATGTTGAGCCTCTGCATGGCGGGAAACTGGTGGCTGCCCGTCGTGTCCGTGATCTGGAGCGTGCAGATGTTCTTGTTGCAACTGATCACCTGCGGAGAAAATGAACAGGAGGGGGACAAGCGGGAGGCATTGAGGGACGCCCCTGAATAAAACGATAGATAACGCGGCGTCAAATAGATGTTCACCTGCGAAGAAAAAAGAATAAACAAAAAAGGACGAAATGGAGGCACGCCCCTCAGTAACCCCATAACGCGACGTCGGCTAAATTTGAATAAAGGGAACTGAGCTTCTTTTGTGTTTCGAATACAAGAAAATGACTTTTCATGAGCACTGGTACAGAAGAATATTTGTAACAGCTTGTAGAGCTTGCGCGACAATTCTGCCTGTCCAGTAGTTCTGCGGTTTGGTTTTGAAGTTGGGTTTCAATCTTAACTCTTTCATTTAAACAAGGCCGTTAAACCACGCTGTGTGAGATCATTAGAAGTCACAGTTCCTCCTCCCACGAAAACTTCGTAATCACCTAACAATCAAGCAACGCTTCTATTAAAACAAAGAAATGCGTCGTGTATCTTTCTTCACTTAGATGGTTGTGAGCGCTCTGCTATCATTACTTCCCTATAATCCACTGCATAACGTTCTAAATACCCCCTGTAAACAGGCGTTTGGAGCCTCGAATACACCCATGTATGTTGAAGCGACTCTTTATATATGCTGCCGTTTTAGTTCTGTACAATTTTAGCAGAACTCTTAAAGCTTAATGTTTTATCACCAATTTTTAGTTTTCTTTTTGGAGTTTTTGCAATGTGAAAACTGCTCTTATACTACTGACACCGAGTTTTGTTCTTTTATGGTTTTCAATTCAGTGTGTGTTGAAGGTTAATTTGCCTTGCATTTTTACGTGCTTTTGTGCGACCCGAACATTTATCTCTCATGGCTTGCTGCTCTAGCTGTTAATCGAATAGCACAGGGGAAATGCATCCTTATGAAACAGCGGGGTGCAATAAGGCTGTTTCTAGCGCGGCCTATCGCGCAACCTGAACGAGAATGCAGTGAAAAAGAAAAAAAAAACACTTTCAACGAATAGCTAATCAACGGAGCCTTGGATATATTTTTGTGTAAACAGTATACAAAAATGCACAAAAACGGGAATTTTGTTTCTCCAATTAACCGAGGGATGGCGCCACCGTCATCACGGCTCAGGTCAACGAGGCGGCTGAGGAGAAAGGCGGTTCGCATAAAGGAGAGCGAGAGAGGGGGACGGCGGAAAAAAAAAATGACGGGAAAGCTACGTTTTTTGAAGTCGCAAATATTTCGGGATTGATTCATGCTAATTTAGCTAAAAGAATGGTTAGCGTCTGGTGAAGTTAACGCTGGAAGCTTTCCTCTGGCATGAGTATAAGTAGATGGATGCAAAAGGATGCGGGGATCGCTGCTCCAACATCCGGCAGGCTGTGCAATGCCCCCGGCGGCGGCCGGACGATGAACTCCATGGCGGCCTCCTGACCGCGGGGTCTAGGTTGTCGACCCTGGCTCCGTTAACTACACAGCGCGCGAGGGCGTTGAAAATGGGTCATAAATGACGCCGTATTCTAAGTAACTCCTCGGAGCACGCGGTACAACCATTTTATGAAGGAAACATTTTCGAGCGGCTCTTTTTTTTTAAGGGATCATAACACGAACATCTTGTTACAATATAAAATATGGCGCCGTCTCGAGGTCTCTAAGAGGCGCTACTAATTCATTTACAAATAGTAATTCCTGAGAAGGTTTTCAACGTTTTTAGTGCACAAGCGAATTGAAAAAAAAGGGTCGCTCTTGCACGAAAAAGAGGAGGAAAATAATCGCGATCTGTGATTTTTTGGTCGCTGTCATTTTGCATCACACTGGAAAAAATTTTTCAACGTTATTTTTTGTGCACCGTCCGGATGATTTTAAAATTTTCCGCGCGGTAAGGAAATCGATTTTTCCCCTCTTTTGCGTACATGAACCACCACCAGAGAGTATATTTGATAACAGTTAGGTATTATCATCTCTTGCTGCACCTCTGCGCTCGCCCTATAGGGAGAGTTCTCTAAAGATAAGTTACGCGCAGTTGCTTTAATTCTAAACGTTACAGCTGAATAAAGGCAAGTGTCGTCAGGGCAGCGGTGCTTACCTGTCTGTAGGTGTCTTCAATGGTGGGGATGTAGCTCTCCCGGAACGTTCCTTTTACGAAGCGTAGAACCAGGGAGCTCTTTCCGACGCCACCGGCTCCAAACACGACCACCCTGTAGTCGTTGCTCTGTTCAGGCATGCTCGGTCTCCTACGATGCTCTGGATAGTTCCCCAAGAGAAGGGCGAAAAAAATAAAACTGAGCTGAGTTTTGGGAGCGACTGAAACTAGCAAAACGCGACTCTAGCCCTAAGAAGAGCGCGCGAACACAGCAGGAATGTTTCGAACGGCGAAACCGACTCCGTGATATGTTTAGCTGATATGTGTAAATGTTTTCCCGCGCTTTCGCACTGTTCGAACTGAGAGCGCGCGCGCGAGCGCTCCACACGCTCGCCTCGGGAACGCGGAAGTGAGGCTCGCCAAGATGCTGCTCGCCTTTTGACGGGCGTCCCCGGCGAACTCGCGCTCCCCCCTTTTTTTTTTCCTTTCTCCAGCCGTCCTGTGTCTCACTACTGACCTCCTTTCCTGAGCGCGTGGTTTCGCACCGCGGTCCGCTTTCCCGCGGGGAGGGAGGAAGAATTCCTCCCTATGGAGCAGGGTGCGGTGAACGCGGTGGCCGCGGTTACCGCTCTGTCCGTACTGCGCCCCCATTGGCGGATCCCGGGCAGTGACGTCACGGACGGGCGCCTATTGGGCAATCTGTTTCGCTTTTGCGCCGTCGTCTGCTCGATCGCGCGTCCATGTTCCTGTCGCGCTTTTAAGCGCGGGCCCCAGTAAATTCGTCCGTTCACCTCCCTTCCTTCTTCTGGCCCTCTTATCAAGTCTTCCACTCCCTTTTTCCCCTCTTTCCTTATTCTGTCTATCCCCTATGACTCAGCATTCAGAGCAGTGCTGTTTGATAGAGAGAGCGGGAGAGAAAATGGGAGAGAGAGGACAACACCAAGGAAGTTCGTGCAGGACAGTTCGGCGTTTTTTTTTCGGAAACCACGCGGACAGCAGGCGCTGCTCACAATCTAGTTTTTCGTCACGCGGTATTGTACGAGAGGCTGTCCCTACGACACCAGCAGGGGAAAGCGGGTCGATGACAGCGAAGGCTCGAGAATGAATGCCCGCAGTCCCCCCTTCCCCCCCCCCCCCTTTTTTTTTAAATCTTTGCTGTTTAAAACTTTCTATCACTAGCTTTTTTCGCTTGTGACTTGAATGACCATTCCCTGTTTTATTAAGTGGTATGACGGGGAATGGGGGCAGAAGGCTGTTACCGTTCCTTTCCACCAATCGAGCAGCACAGTCACGTGCCCATAAAGCTTTCGTACGCGAGGTGCATCCTCATCAATTCTGGCTGGTCATAACCATCACAGTATTGGTTCCAGGTAGCTTGCCAGACGGAGTTTTATATGACGTAGGCATCCTACCCATCAAGACGAGGATAAAGAATTGTTTTATCTGGACACTGTGTCAGCTAAATATAGGCGTACCCAAGAATCTGTGCCCCGAAAACTGTATGCATATTTCTTCCTTGTCGCCTTGTCCTAGATACATATAGTCGCGTTCTGTTCCACTATCGAGTGATAGCCGCTAGCTTTGAAAATTTGCCAGCACGAAAGAAAAGCGGGTCACGCTACAGCTATGAAACTGTGTCGTCGCTTGAAAAGACAGTTGTTTGTTTTCTTTGAGACTGACCTACATGAAACGAGTTAGCGGACGGACACACTTTTCTCTGAGTCCTTTGCTAAGCCTCACAAAATCTTTACAGCGTTTTTATGTGTCACTGGTGAACAAGGAATACAGAGGGTGTTGGGGAAGACGCGCGAATCTTTGTTTCCCTTGCTTTCCGGCGTTGAAAGAAAACTAAAATAACCTACATCTTAGCGCTTGCGGCGTACGAAACTCCGATGCGTGTACTTTATCTCTCGTTGGCCGCTTATTGGCGCTCGGTGTATAAGGCGGCCTCAATAATGACCGACCTCCCTCGAGCCGACATCATCCTAACGAGTCGTAACTCGTCGGTATTGTGCTCGGAATGGTGTCGGCAGAATCTGTCCTGCCATTATTGCCTTCGTGTGCTTCTTCCTCGCTTATTCAATGCTTTGCTCTGGAAGAAAGTGTTTCGAAGAAGGCTGTAGTGTTAGATATCTGTGCCAGAGTAAGGCGGTCTTTGTCGACTACGCGTGCGGTAGAAATACTGCTTGTCGGTTGCAGCACTTGCATTCTTGTTGTCGGTTCGTGGCGCAAATTGAAAAGCCCGAGTAAAGCAATGGTCGAGGCGCCCATGTTCGGAGGCTGCTTGGGTATGTCGAGAACGTCTCATGTGTCCGCGACCCCGTTGGCCAACATAGCGAGGTTGACCCGTAACGTGCGTAAATTTGCATTGTTCAACTGGGTCACGCTCTGAAAATCAAGATGGGTTAGCCTAGTGCGCCACTTTTCTTTGTCTCTTGGCTGCGACCGAGCACCACAATGTCAGGCAGTTTTATATGCGGACGATGTTTCCTTCAAAAAGATTGGCGTGTTTTGCAGCTTTGTTGCAGATTCTAAGTGTTATTGTTTAGCAGAATCAGTCGAGGCCAAGGAATCCCGGACAAGGTATGACTTTCACAGAGCGAGGCCCAAAACATCAGCCTCTGCTCGGCAAAAAAAGATGTATTCTCTCTCTCTCTCTCTCTCTCTCTCACTCGCTCTCTTAGTGCACCGTGATGAAATTGTGGACGCAAGGTTGCAAACGAAACTGGTTACTATTTCAATTGGAATATTTAAGCTGTTTTTCAAGAAAGGGGTGTGAAAGATTGTGAAGCAGCATTACGATTGCCTACTTGTTATGAAAAAGTACGGTGCTTCATGAGCCATAGCATTTTCAACACACATCTTTGATTTCTAAACGGACTGAAGTGTATACTTTTTGTATCCTTAGTTTAGTTCTCCGTAGCAGGGTCCCGAAAGTGGGCTTATAGTAACAGAATCGATACTTCAGATCCACTTGGGGATTCTCCAAATACTTTCTAGGATGTATCACTCCACAGCAGTTCCACGTTTTCTTAGTAGGGTTTTATATTCATTTATGGGGGCGTTCTGCACTTTTAACACGGCAGCTTGAGCACAAAATTCGAGTGTATCCTGTAGCAGACGCGAGAATGACCCTAAGATATGCGTGCATGAACTAAGTGCTGCACGTAAAAAAACAAGTTTCTCAATAAACGTTTTCAGCAACAACAACCTCTTCAGTATGCACATGCATGCTTTCGGGTAAACTATTGGCACAGTAAACGTTTTAAATAAAATTGCAGCATCCTAGAATATTATTACGCGAAAGCCTGAGCAACACTAAAACGGGCAATCTAGTATAATGGGGGTAATGGGTACCATGACGGTTTCTCGGTGGCTTCAAGGGTTTCGAGAACATGGGTTTTCGAGCACATGTGGCTTTGAGAACATGTGCTCTGAGAATAAGTACCCACAAACGTGAATTTTTTACTGATAATATTCCTCTTTCCTCTGATATTATTCCTCTTTCATTCATTCTTTCTTTCTTTCTTTCTTTCTTTCTTTCTTTCTTTCTTTCTTTCTTTGTTTTCTTCTCTTTTGTTTTCTTTTAAACCACTTTTTACTGCTCGAATTCCACACTCTGCATTTAAAAGAGTGGCTCTTCGAATTGGGATTTTGTGACCCATTGCGCATTCTGCGCTTTTATTCGTGGCGGGACGCGGTCATTATTTCCGTGTGACGGGTTTGTACGAGTCGCCTGGTGCTTCGGGCCTATATAAGCGCCGCTGTAAAGTCACTATCCCGACTTCAGCTACTCTTCAAGAACAATACATACGGTTCTTAAACCAAGCCCACAAAAACGCCCGATTCAAAGCTCTCAAACCCCATTTATTTTACTGTTCTGCTATAGGCTTTTTTAAGATAAAGAAAGAAAATGTCCGGTCAAAAGAACTGCAATCACATTTGTTGTACTGTTTTGCTGTTTGTTTTGTACCTACAGCTACAAAACCAACAGCAAACAGTACGAACAGTGCGACGCGCGCTGTTCGTACCTTTGAGCAGTAGATTTCCGACACTTTTTTGTTTTACCTTTTTATGCATAAGAGGCCCTGAAGACAAAATTTAGGCATAATTCATTAAAAAAACTGCTTTGCCCGAATAGAAATGATACCATTCTCAACGGAAACTTCATTTACAGGATGAGGAAAACACACCAACAGCTACTTATTCGCCAACAACTTTATCTCAGTCTTTATGACATCACATGCCATGTTTGTGCGATTGGCGTCCACTGATGGAAACCCCTGACAAGAAGCATGACTGCGATTGTAGTGGCGCCTCTACTTCCGGTTTATTGCGCCACTTGAACACTAACATGAAACGAACTCGCTGACAACACTATTTTGGCGTTACGACTATTACATAACTGCCGAGGTTGTGCGTGATGCTTGAAGGCTTTACCAGCGTTCTTAAATTTTCTGCGCGCGAAAATAACGTCTTTCGTGGCCACAACGGTGTTAGGTAAGTTGCCAAATGCCTGTTGCTTCAAATAAATCCGGTTTGTAGTTTGCTTTTACAATCTCTTTATTTTATGCAAGCCGCTGTTAAACTTCACCGCAGTACTAGCGTGCTTACCCTGGAGCACCCTTTGAAGGCAAACTTGAGCCATAGATTAAGAGATAACCATTCGCATCAAACTCAAAACATTTTGTAGCGTGAGCTACACTGGCCGAGGTTGAGCAGTTTCACATGGCTCCTGGAGAGGCATGCTGCGCATGCGCGAGGAGCAGTGGCTGTCTCACGGCGCACAGCTGGCGCGCCGGAGCCGCCGCCGCCCCGACATGGATTGGATTGAATTGAAATAAATTGGATTGGATTCGATTAAAATTTATTGGATTGGAAATCGTTTTAGCAGCAGTAAGAATGATAATAAGCTAATACTAGACAACCAGGAAACCTAAGAATAACCAGCTGAACCTTAGCCCACACTACGTATATACTGGCATAGCCGAGCTAAGCCACTGCTAATTTTTTCAATGGTACTGCAAGATATATTTTCTGCGATGCGAATCGATCAAGAATGTCTTGGTCCTCTGTTACAGAACGCTTCCCCAGTTACCGGAAATAAATAAAACAAAGGTTGCGTTAAAGCGCGACCTGATGAAGCTCTAGGAACTTTATGGCTTGTAACAGAACCACCCTAACCGAAATTTTAACCCCGTAAAAAAACCAGAACGAAACTTGGGGCACGTATCGCGAACAAATTGGATTACCTACACTAGGGACACAAAAAACCAAAAAGACAGCGGATTATGGTAACCCAGCGGGTATCGGCGTTTACTTTACTCGGGGGGGTTGCGCTTCGAGCCCGGACCACAGCGGAGGTCGTTGCACGGAGACGGCGGAAAGCGGCCCGTGTGGAGAAGAGGTCGCTAGGGAAGGGCGTGTGGGCACGAGGTGACTGGGTCGTCTTTAAAACTGTCGTCAAATCGGCGAGTGCAAGCTCCGGAGGAAGGGGGGGTCGGGTTGTGGGAAGGTTCGGCCGGGGACGGGAAGCCTTTGCGGGCGGTGTGGGATCTGAAAGGAGGGCAGAAGGCGGAGAGGGGAAATTTGGGAGAACGGGCTCACATAGGTATTGGGAAAGACATATGGGAGGGCGGTGAGGACAAAACGCTTTGGGAGAGAATGATTAGGGGAATGAAATGGAGAGAACGAGACACCGCTGGGGAGGGAAAAAAAGGTTCTGCAGGGAAGACGCGCTGGAGGAGGGAGGGCCGCCGTGCTGGGCTGCCCGGGGCCCGCTTTGGAAAGAGAGTCCGCCCTGGATTCCCGGGCTCCCGGGTCGTTGACCCAGGGACCGAGTGCGCGGCCGTCCCGGTGCAGGTAACGGCATCGATTGGTTGCGCGCGCCTCCCTTTCCTCACGCGGGAAGCTTACGTCCCTTCTTCCCTAGCCGCCCGTTCACGTTCGCGTAGCGTGTGCGTGTGTGTGTGTGCGAGCGTGTGGCCGCGCGCGATGGCGCGTTTTCGCGCCTTTCGCTTGTTTTTATTGTTTGTTGTTGCCGCTCTAGCGCGCTTTGTATTTGTCGGTCGGGGTGCGGCTACTCGTAGCGCCGGGTCCCCCTTTTCCATTTCGTCCTCCCTTTCCATACTACCTGTCTTCCGACTTCCGCCTGGGCTGGGCCCGAAGTGTGCGCTCCCGATATATGCCCTTTTTGTTTTTTTTCGCTGCGCTTTTGCGCGGGCTTGCCGGGCCCTGCCTTGTATGGGAACGGATGACCGACATTTGTATCCGGCCGCACGTGGATTCTGCAGCGGCCAACGGATTTATAAGCGGTGGTGTTCTGAAGCAGCTTGAAATAAACCGGGGGTGCTGCAACGAGTCGGAAGCAGTGCACACTAATTTATTTATACACGGTCAAGTATACAGTTTGGTTTTTGAGCGGGATAAACGAGCATTTTATTTTTATTTTTTAGAGCACTAGTGACGCCGAAAATAAATCTTGTAGACAACGCAAAAGAGAGTCGGGACGAGACAAACGAGTACGAGCGCACGCCCTCGTCCAACCTCTTGTCTCGTCCTGCGCCTGTTTTGCTCTTCGTCTACAAGAATGCATCACCAATAAGCCCGAACTTCACACCGGCGTAGTATCACTTGTTATTACCGTCCTTACTTTCTAGGTTCACAAGCCGCACCCTATCTGAGAGTTTTGAAAGATCTGAAAGTGTGAAAATGGATAAAAACTGAAAATGTTCCAAAACTCTATCTGAGGGTTTTATTTCTTTCTTTCGAGGTAATTCGAATATTTTATTTGTTTGAGTTATTTGTGGTGGGAGAGGTATGGCTAACGAATAATCAGATATGATAGCTGGACTGTGTTCTGTCGGCATTTTCAGGTAAGTGCCGTAGCGTACGCCTCTCATCCATAAACTCTATAAAATGCAACGCCACGTAATATGTGCTACGTTAACGTAGGGCTGAAATTTGTGAAAGTCATTCTTTTCATTGTGGCTCAAGCAATCAGGAATGAAATACGTGGTTTGCGCAAAAATGATCCAAAATCTTCTATTTGTTCGTGCCTAGCGACGGCCTAGACCCAGAGGGCGAAAAACGCATAACCTAGGGCATTCGATTTATTATAAACGCACTTCGATGCCAAGTCAAAACAGACATTGTTAAAAAAAACAGGAGCTATGAAGAACAACATTGCAATAATATCTGCCTCGATCCAGCTATGTAGATAAAAAAAAACTGTGTGCTTAGTTCCTGACACACTTTTTGGCGTTTTCTCAACAGTCCCACGAGAGTTAGGAAGCTCGCGACACATGTATTACTTTATTAAAGTTTGTTTCCTGCATCTATAATAAAGGAGCATTGTCGTTCGTTTTACCTCTGCACAACGTGCCTCCGTTCCCACCTCTCCCATCAATTTGATACTTGAGTTATTGCCTCGTCTACATTCTCTTTTATTTTTAAGTGTCGCATTTATCTTGCAAACCGGTTGTAAACACGGGGTCTTCCTCTTTTTTTTCTTATTTATTCCTCAAACTATGTTTTCTTGAAAACTGATTTTTTTCTACAAGCACCCAATTTTTTTGTTGCTTGACTTGCAACATTTTAGATGATTCTAATATCAAGCAAGACTCCTGTTTATCGTCTTTTGTGTTTCGTTTCGCGGCGTTCTGCTTCCCCATTCTCTCCCGCCCCTCCCGACGTTCACCGCTTTCTCGCCGCGTTGTTCCCCAGCTTCCTTTCTTCGCCGCTCCATTTCCCGGTTTCCCCATTCCGCGCTGCAAACGGACACCACCTAGGTAAGAAAGCATCGCTTGGGGTCATCGTATAACGACCGGTGACAGCCTCCTAATTTTTCCCCCACTCGTCGACGCTGGTGAGCACCGCTAGAGCGCGGTTGAGGTAACTTATCGCCTTAGAGAAAGAGTGAAGCCAGTCAGCAGTCGAAACTCGGGCTTCCTCTTATGTATGGGGTGTTGCACAGACCCGGAGGCAGTCGGTCGTTCGGTCGCCGCGCTGTCTGGCGCGCCTGCGCGATCGAGACTCAGGGACGGCGAGCCGGGTCCCGCCGGCGGCGGCGTGGCGCTCTGCTGACCCGGTGCCGTATTTGCAAGACGCGTATCGGGTGAACGCCGTCTAGATCAGAGAGCTTCCGGGCAGCGTCGGCGTAGTGGGATCGATCGCTTTTGTGCAAGGAAAAACTCACTGCGCTGTTCGATGATTGCTCAGTACTCAGTACAGCCCTAATAGCTGGCGTGTAAGACATCGATTTAGCAAATCCTTAGGTTATGTGCGAAAAAAAAAGGGGGGGGGGGGGGTGAATGGAGTAATAATAAAGCTGTCGTTACTCTTGCAGCTTGGGAGCTGGTTAAAATTAAAAACAAGTCTAGCCGTTCATAGCGGATAATATGTCTCGTGCGTGGTTGCGAAGATGATACTTAGGAAAAATTCTGAAGATTCTGATTCGTGGTTTCAAAGGAAGAACAAGGATGCCTTGAGCATGCGGGCGATGTTTCCGCATATGCGGATTTTGGTCAAACTGCACAGGGCAGCGCAACCAGATAAGTTCTCCGCGCATGCGTCGCCGCCCTCCAAGCAATCAGAGTGAATATGCGGCATATATGTTACGGCACTATCCACACCGTTTCATTCGGTGCTTATGTGATGAGGGCAC
>NW_027526225.1:117059847-117148624 GCF_048455015.1 Haemaphysalis longicornis
TACTATTTCAATTGGAATATTTAAGCTTTTTTTTCAAGAAAGGGGTGTGAAAGATTGTGAAGCAGCATTACGATTGCCTACTTGTTATGAAAAAGTACGGTGCTTCATGAGCCATAGCATTTTCAACACAGATCTTTGATTTCTAAACGGACTGAAGTGTATACTTTTTGTATCCTCAGTTTAGTTCTCCGTAGCAGGGTCCCGAAAGTGGGCTTATAGTAACAGAATCGATACTTCAGGATCCGCTTGGGGATTCTCCAAAGATTTTCTAGGATGCATCACTCCACAGCAGTTCCACGTTTTCTTAGTAGGGTTTTATAATAATTTAAGGGGGCGTTCTGCACTTTTAACACGACAGCTTGAGCACAAAATTCGAGTGTATCCTGTAGCAGATGCGAGAATGACCCTAAGATATGCGTGCATGAACTAAGTGCTGCACGTAAAAAAACAAGTTTCTCAATAAACGTTTTCAGCAACAACAACCTCTTCAGTATGCACATGCATGCTTTCGGGTAAACTATTCGCACAGTAAACTTTTTAATAAAATTGCAGCATCCTAGAATATTATTACGCGAAAGCCTGAGCAACACTAAAACGGGCAATCTAGTATAATGGGGGTAATGGGTACCATGACGGTTTCTCGGTGGCTTCAAGGGTTTCGAGAACATGGGTTTTCGAGCACATGTGGCTTTGAGAACATGTGCTCTGAGAATAAGCACCCACAAACGTGAATTTTTTACTGATAATATTCCTCTTTCCTCTGATATTATTCCTCTTTCATTCATTCATTCTTCCTTTCTTTCTTTCTTTCTTTCTTTCTTTCTTTCTTTCTTTCTTTCTTTCTTTCTTTCTTTCTTTCTTTCTTTCTTTCTTTCTTTCTTTGTTTGTTTTCTTCTCTTTTGTTTTCTTTTAAACCACTTTTTAGTGCTCGAATTTCACACTCTACATTTAAAAGAGTGGCTCTTCGAATTGGGATTTTGTGACCCATTGCGCATTCTGCGCTTTTATTCGTGGCGGGACGCGGTCATTATTTCCGTGTGACGGGTTTGTACGAGTCGCCTGGTGCTTCGGGCCTATATAAGCGCCGCTGTAAAGTCACTATCCCGACTTCAGCTACTCTTCAAGAACAATACATATGGTTCTTAAACCAAGCCCACAAAAACGCCCGATTCAAAGCTCTCAAACCCCATTTATTTTACTGTTCTGCTATAGGCTTTTTTAAGATAAAGAAAGATAATGTCTGGTCAAAAGAACTGCAATCACATTTTTTGTACTGTTTTGCTGTTTGTTTTGTACCAACAGCTACAAAACCAACAGCAAACAGTACGAACAGTGCGACGCGCACTGTTCGTACCTTTGAGCAGTAGATTTCCGACACTTTTTTGTTTTACCTTTTTATGCATAAGAGGCCCTGAAGACAAAATTTAGGCATAATTCATTAAAAAAACTGCTTTGCCCGAATAGAAATGATACCATTCTCAACGGAAACTTCATTTACAGGATGAGGAAAACACACCAACAGCTACTTATTCGCCAACAACTTTATCTCAGTCTTTATGACATCACATGCCATGTTTGTGCGATTGGCGTCCACTGAAGAAAACCCCTGACAAGAAGCAATACTGCGATTGTAGTGGCGCCTCTACTTCCGGTCTATTGCGCCACTTGAACACTAACATGAAACGAACTCGCTGACAACACTATTTTGGCGTTACGACTATTACATAACTGCCGAGGTTGTGCGTGATGCTTGAAGGCTTTACCATCATTCTTAAATTTTCTGCGCGTGAAAACAACGTCTTTCGTGGCCACAACGGTGTTAGGTAAGTTGCCAAATGCCTGTTGCTTCAAATAAATCCGGTTTGTAGTTTGCTTTTACAATCTCTTTATTTTATGCAAGCCGCTGTTAAACTTCACCGCAGTACTAGCGTGCTTATCCTGGAGCACCCTTTGAAGGCAAACTTGAGCCATAGATTAGGAGATAATTATTCGCATCAAACTCAAAACATTTTGTAGCGTGAGCTACACTGGCCGAGGTTGAGCAGTTTCACATGGCTCCTGGAGAGGCATGCTGCGCATGCGCGAGGAGCAGTGGCTGTCTCACGGCGCACAGCTGGCGCGCCGGAGCCGCCGCCGCCCCGACATGGATTGGATTGAATTGAAATAAATTGGATTGGATTCGATTAAAATTTATTGGATTGGAAATCGTTTTAGCAGCAGTAAGAATGATAATAAGCTAATACTAGGCAACCAGGAAACTTAAGAATAACCAGCTGAACCTTAGCCCACACTACGTATATACTGGCATAGCCGAGCTAAGCCACTGCTAATTTTTTCAATGGTACTGCAAGATATATTTTCTGCGATGCGAATCGATCAAGAATGTCTTGGTCCTCTGTTACAGAACGCTTCCCCAGTTACCGGAAATAAATAAAACAAAGGTTGCGTTAAAGCGCGACCTGATGAAGCTCTAGGAACTTTATGCCTTTTAACAGAACCACCCTAACCGAAATTTTAACCCGTAAAAACCAGAACGAAACTTGGGGCACGTATCGCGAACAAATTGGATTACCTACACTAGGGACACAAAAAACCAAAAAGACAGCGGAGTATGGTAACCCAGCGGGTATCGGCGTTTACTTTACTCAGGGGGTTGCGCTTCGAGCCCGGACCACAGCGGAGGTCGTTGCACGGAGACGGCGGGAAGCGGCCCGTGTGGAGAAGAGGTCGCTAGGGAAGGGCGTGTGGGCACGAGGTGACTGGGTCGTCTTTAAAACTGTCGTCAAATCGGCGAGTGCAAGCTCCGGAGGAAGGGGGGGTCGGGTTGTGGGAAGGTTCGGCCGGGGACGGGAAGCCTTTGCGGGCGGTGTGGGATCTGAAAGGAGGGGAGAAGGCGGAGAGGGGAAATTTGGGAGAACGGGCTCACATAGGTATTGGGAAAGACATATGGGAGGGCGGTGAGGACAAAACGCTTTGGGAGAGAATGATTAGGGGAATGAAATGGGGAGAACGAGACACCGTTGGGGAGGGGAAAAAGGTTCTGCAGGGAAGACGCGCTGGAGGAGGGAGGGCCGCCGTGCTGGGCTGCCCGGGGCCCGCTTTGGAAAGAGAGTCCGCCCTGGATTCCCGGGCTCCCGGGTCGTTGACCCAGGGACCGAGTGCGCGGCCGTCCCGGTGCAGGTAACGGCATCGATTGGTTGCGCGCGCCTCCCTTTCCTCACGCGGGAGGCTTACGTCCCTTCTTCCCTAGCCGCCCGTTCAGGTTCGCGTAGCGCGTGTGTGTGTGTGCGCGAGCGTGTGGCCGCGCGCGATGGCGCGTTTTCGCGCCTTTCGCTTGTTTTTATTGCTTATTGCTGCCGCGCTGGCGCGCTTTGTATTTGCCGCTCGGGGTGCGGCTACTCGTAGCGCCGGGTCCCCCTTTCCATTTCGTCTTCCCTTTCCGTACTACCTGTCTTCCGACTTCCGCCTGGGCTGGGCCCGAAGTGTGCGCTCCCGATATATGCCCTTTTTGTTTTTTTTCGCTGCGCTTTTGCGCGGGCTTGCCGGGCCCTGCCTTGTATGGGAACGGATGACCGACATTTGTATCCGACCGCACGTGGATTCTGCAGCGGCCAACGGATTTATAAGCGGTGGTGTTCTGAAGCAGCTTGAAATAAACTGGCGGTGCTGCAACGAATCGGAAGCAGTGCACGCTAATTTATTTACACACGGTCAAGTATACAGTTTGGTTTTTGAGCGGGATAAACGAGCAATTTATTGTTATTTTTTAGAGCACTGGTGACGCCGAAAATAAATCTTGTAGACAACGCAGAAGAGAGTCAGGACGAGACAAACGAGTACGAGTGCACGTCCTCGTCCAACCTCTTGTCTCGTCCTGCATCACCAATAAGCCCGAACTTCACACCGGCGTAGTATCACTTGTTATTACCGTCCTTACTTTCTAGGTTCACAAGCCGCACCCTATCTGAGAGTTTTGAAAGATCTGAAAGTGTGAAAATGGATAAAAACTGAAAATGTTCCAAAACTCTATCTGAGGGTTTTGTTTCTTTCTTTCGAGGTAATTCGAATATTTTATTTGTTTGAGTTATTTGTGGTGGGAGAGGTATGGCTAACGAATAATCAGATATGATAGCTGGACTGTGTTCTGTCGGCATTTTCAGGTAAGTGCCGTAGCGTACGCCTCTCATCCATAAACTCTATAAAATGCAACGCCACGTAATATGTGCTACGTTAACGTAGGGCTGAAATTTGTGAAAGCCATTCTTTTCATTGTGGCTCAACCAATCAGGAATGAAATACGTGGTTTGCGCAAAAATGATCCAAAATCTTCTATTTGTTCGTGCCTAGCGACGGCCTAGACCCAGAGGGCGAAAAACGCATAACCTAGGGCATTCGATTTATTATAAACGCACTTCGATGCCAAGTCAAAACAGACATTGTTAAAAAAAACAGGAGCTATGAAGAACAACATTGCAATAATATCTGCCTCGATCCAGCTATGTAGATAAAAAAAAACTGTGTGCTTAGTTCCTGACACACTTTTAAGCGTTTTCTCAACAGTCCCACGAGAGTTAGGAAGCTCGCGACACATGTATTACTTTATTAAAGTTTGTTTTCTGCATCCATAATAAAGGAGCATTGCCGTTCGTTTTACCTCTGCACAACGTGCCTCCGTTCCCACCTCTCCCATCAATTTGATACTTGAGTTATTGCCTCGTCTACATTCTCTTTTATTTCTAAGTGTCGCATTTATCTTGCAAACCGGTTGTAAACACGGGATCTTCCTCTTTTTTGTTATTTATTCCTCAAACTATGTTTTCTTGAAAACTGATTTTTTCTACAAGCACCCAATTTTTTTGTTGCTTGACTTGCAACATTTTAAATTGTTCTAATATCAAGCAAGACTCCTGTTTATCGTCTTTTGTGTTTCGTTTCGCGGCGTTCTGCTTCCCCATTCTCTCCCGCCCCTCCCGACGTTCACCGCTTTCTCGCCGCGTTGTTCCCCAGCTTCCTTTCTTCGCCGCTCCATTTCCCGGTTTCCCCATTCCGCGCTGCAAACGGACACCACCTAGGTAAGAAAGCATCGCTTGGGGTCATCGTATAACGACCGGTGACAGCCTCCTAATTTTTCCGCCCCTCGTCGACGCTGGTGAGCACCGCTAGAGCGCGGTTGAGGTAACTTATCGCCTTAGAGAAAGAGTGAAGCCAGTCAGGAGTCGAAACTCGGGCTTCCTCTTATGTATGGGGTGTTGCACAGACCCGGAGGCAGTCGGTCGTTCGGTCGCCGCGCTGTCTGGCGCGCCTGCGCGATCGAGACTCAGGGACGGCGAGCCGGGTCCCGCCGGCGGCGGCGTGGCGCTCTGCTGACCCGGTGCCGTATTTGCAAGACGCGTATCGGGTGAACGCCGTCTAGATCAGAGAGCTTCCGGGCAGCGTCGGCGTGGTGGGATCGATCGCTTTTGTGCAAGAAAAAACTCACTGCGCTGTTCGGTGATTGCTAAGTACTCAGTACAGCCCTAATAGCTGGCGTGTAAGACATCGGTTTAGCAAATCCTTAGGTTATGTGCGAAAAAAAAAAAGGGGGGGGGGGGGGCGTGAATGAGTAATAATAAAGCTGTCGTTACTCTTGCAGCTTGGGAGCTGGTTAAAATTAAAAACAAGTCTAGCCGTTCATAGCGGATAATATGTCTCGTGCGTGGTTGCGAAGACGATACTTAGGAAAAATTCTGAAGATTCTGATTCGCGGTTTCAAAGGAAGAACAAGGATGCCTTGAGCATGCGGGCGATGTTTCCGCATATGCAGATTTTGGTTAAACTGCACAGGGCAGCGCAGCCAGATAAGTTCTCCGCGCATGCGTCGCCGCCCTCCAAGCAATCAGAGTGAATATTCGGCATATATGTTACGGCACCATCCACACCGTTTAATTCGGTGCTTATGTGATGAGGGCACTGCATTAGGTAGTCTTTTGAGATTAATAAAAATGGTTCCCGCCGTACAGAGTGACGAAGCATGGCTGAATAATGAAGCAAAATATGAAACAATAAACGTTTGCGTACCGTACACCGAAAATAGGAGCAAAGCGCGGCTGGAATTACGACAGTGGATTAAGCCCGGAAACACCTGTAGATACCGAATATCTCTCAGATGTTGCTTATCCCCCTTCCCTGCCTAAGGCCAACTTTTTCCCCATAACTTCTTCCATAGCCGCCGCCGTCGAATTTTCGTGTTTAGTGACTCGCAGGAGGCGCTACGAAATATTTCTCGATACACCACACACCCTCATACCTCTGACACCCTCAACTGCGCCCTTCGCGCCCATCCTCGCCACAAGAAAGCGCTGGTATTGTTCCCCGCCACGCCAACTTGGACGGCAATGCTCGAGCACACGCGCTTACCCGAGGACTCTCCCCGGGTCCGTCCATGTTGTGGCCAAACGTGCACCACCCTGGCGCTCAAAAAAAATCACAACATCAGGCACGCCGACAGCATCTCTGCGCGTTACGCGCAAGCAAGCACTGTTTCCCGGTCCCCCACCTCAGCCTCTCCCGTGAAGCCACATCTGTGGTCAGGAAAGCACAAACCTCCTCTCTTATCACTCCATCCCGTATCCACTACATACATGGCATCCTTTCGCGTCCCACTTGCCCTACACCCAACTGCCCTTCCTAATCATCAGTACGACACATTTACTGGGAGTGCCATCCGCCAAACCTAACACCACGCCTGCGTTCCCGCATCGCTTTTTGACAGGACTGGGTGAACCCGGGTCCTGCGTCAAATCGACGCAAGAACTTCTGGCGGCCCACTGCCTTCGTGTTAGTGCGGACCTCTGGGAGTTCTACAGACCGGCCATCTTCTAATGCCTAATGGAGGGACTGTGGCACGACAGCCCGGGCTAGGGCTGTTTAGAGAATAACGCTCCCCCCCCCCCTCTCTCTCTCTCTCTCTCTCCCTCCAACTTCACGAAGTGAGCAAATTGCAACGTAAATGGCGGGAAATCAACATGGCTGCTGCAGCTGGTTCACGTGAACGGCACGTTCGGCGGCGTTGCGGAAGGAGTAGTGGGCCTAAAGAAAGCCACGCCTGCAGCTTTGTGCCTTTATACTTCCGCTTCGCCGGGCTTGTGAATGACCATGGGCGTGCTCTCGTGGGAACCGAACGCTATTTTGGGCGCGTTACAAGATAGGAGTGACCTTTTCTCTAACAAAAGTGACCACCGGCTGCACGCAAGGGCTCTCCGCCGATGGATTCCGGGAGTCAACAAAGATGGCACAATTTTGAGCCTGCGAAAGAGATTGCCGAGGGTTCGAACAGCAAAAAGACAAGCATTAACTGGGAAATAAGTTCTGTGGAACGTGTTTTCGTTGTGATCAGACGAATTAGGCTTGGCCTATAAGGCCATGATATGAAATCTTGTTGTAGGATTACGCAATACTTTTGATATAGCTGAGCGCGTGTACTGTCACAGTAAGGTCCTCTAGTTTCCTTGTAAGGGCGATGTCTTTGAAGAATCTGTTCTGCTTCTTCTGCCCACGTGGTCGTCCTAGTTACAACGATATCGCTACCCAACCTAGGGCCCAAGCTGGCATGCCTTGTAGACACCCTCGCTCGTTGCTATTTTAGAAGGCTGAAGTTCTAACCCACGGAATAAACCTTCTACGAAGTAATCATTTGTAATCTGTGAACAACCGCAATAACACATAAGCGCGTGAAAATTTCCCAGTCGGTTGAAATTAATAGGGAGCCCTCTCCAATCGCGCGTCAATCAATCAATCAATCAATCAATCAATCAATCAATCAATCAATCAATCAATCAATCAATCAATCAATCAATCAATCAATCAATCAATCAATCAATCAATCAATCAATCAATCAATCAATCAATCAATCAATCAAAATGTTCTAGCGCGAGGCGTTGGACAGCGAGTGCCCCATGCTTTAGTACTGCGACTACAAGAGACGACAATAGGAGACGCCGACAGACCGAGCCCCAAAGGTGCTTTGCCCCCGAAAGAAATTGCAATCGAACTTGAGGATAGTTTTGCCTTAATAATGTTGGCGCATGGTTACCCCGCTTTCTCGTGATTGTGGCCATGGTATGTCATCGCAACATTCTTGGCTGTGAACCGATGGCACTGATTGACTGATTGATTGATTGAAGGGTTTAACGCGCCGACGCAACACACGCGATGAGGCGCGCCGTACTGGAGGGCTCCGGATTAATTTTGTCCACCCGGGGATCTTTAACGTGCGCCGATATTTCGTTCAAACGGGCGTTTTCGCTTTTCGCCTCCATCAGAAAAGCGGCTGCCGCAGCCGGGAATCGAACCCGCGAACTCGTGTTCAGCAGCACAACACCTTAGCCACTGAGCCACCGCGGCGGGTCCTATGGAAACTACGGCACTGCTGAGGGAGATACGAAAATGACCGCGACTTGCTGCGGTGCAGCGATAAATCACCGATTTATTTTTCATAAAATAGGATCCTTCGGAACAGTATGAATATAGTACACAGTTCCGAATAGAGTACACTTCGGGGTTGGTTTCGGTTGGGAAAAAGTGATTCCATTAGCGCGAGGAGCGGGGGGCCTGGTAATTGACAAGGGGAGGAATGCGATCCATCTCTCCATTAAGCGCCATTGAGACACCCCCTTTTGCGTCGACTTCTCCGGCTCCTCACTAAGATGGGAAGGGGGATTGTGAGAGGGATGCTGATGTGGGGATTGTGAGAGGGATGCTGATGTTCCTTCCCATTGAGTACACAACCACACGCACGTAATACCGCTCATCGTTATGGCTTGATGAGGAGTGAAACTAACATCGAGCTATCTTGTCTTATAACGGTACCGTGAGCGTCTGAACGAATACGACGCTTTGTTTAGTGGTCGAACCGAACGTTTCCCTATCAGCAGCTACTGACAGATGAATTGCAGGGCTGGCATTCAGTGGGTGTAATGCCTCCAAGAAAACCGTCCGCAACCTGCACTTTCGTAGGGAGTCTCTGTAGGTATACATCGTACTTACTCTGTATAGTTAGTCTTCACTACAGCATGCTGACCCACTAAAAAATCTAGCTTTGACTAAAGTGGCCTATTGAGTACAAGCCGCACCAAAAAATAAGGGTACCACGACTCTGAGATCAACTTTTTTTTCTTGCTTGTGTAATACTAATTTCGTTGTGGAAACCAAGCTTCATGAGTCACCTTCATTGCGGCCGGTCACGGTTCTTCTTGGGACGTCATTTTTTTTTTTCTGGCGAGTAAGGGGGTGCAAGCGCTGTCTATTGGATGAGAACCTTACCCTAACTATCTTCTGTCTCCTCACACTAACCTTAAAATCGCTGATGTGAATGCAACCGCTCTTGATGTTTCCACAGCAGAGGACCTCTTCAAGTGAACGCTTTTACTTTCGTACAGCCTGTCGACATCTTCCGGAGAACGTCTGCTAATGCGTCCGGGGCGTTTACAGTAATTTACGACATCAAGCGAATAAGAAGCAGTCGCGGGAGTGAAGGCGTATCCCGCCTGTTCGTGCTGAATTGAGCTTGTCCGGCCGGGTATGTCGAAAAGCGGGGCCTCTTTCACAGATACGCTGTGATGAAATCTAACCTCCTTATTTCGTCGGTACTCATGCGTTTCCAGGGAATATAAGTGCAGATCTGAGGGTGGATGAGATTGAGCAACTGTGTGAGCAGCGTCTCCGGCAGACCAAAGTGTTTTTCACCGTCTTCGGGTTACCGTGACATTGACGGAAAACAGAAGCCAGCCAAAACCCATCAGCGTCGCCAGTGAGGAAAAGGATCGTGGAAGCTGCTTAAGTTTTTTTTTTTTTTAATTTCTTGTCTCATTTTTTGGAAGACCACACAAAGAGCATTCGGCGGAAGGTCTGAGATATTTTGTTTTTAGCCTTTCAAGACGAGTCTTTAGTTAACGTCCACTTTTGCCGATGGAGTTGAGTGCGCGAGAGTCAATGAGTTTCAATATGAACTGTTCGTTGCTTCTAAGGCGTAGTACTACAGCGTTCACTGGGTTATGTTTCCCAACTTTGGGAAGGAGAACAAACAGCTTCGAAACCATGTGACGCCAGTTTCTGAGCTTTTTTTTTTATTAAGCGCCCCTAATGACAACTTTGATCTCTAAAGAAGCCTTCTTGGGCTTCTTTTTTTTTCGTCTTGGGGGTAGCAATAGCTGCTTTAATTTCTCTTTTTTTGCTTAAGGATGTCTTTATGCAGAATCAGCTGTTGGGCTCACTAGGGCTGCATTTTTAACGCGTGGCGTTCACTCTCCACAAGTTGATGCATAGCCTAGAGCCGCGAAGTAAGCAATAAAATCCCTTTTATTTAGTGCATTTAGTGTGGCACCAATTGGGTTTGCCCCAGTGTACTTACGCACATACCTGCATAGAGTAAGTTTTGCTGGGGCGCACTGGAGCAGTTTTCGCTGCACTTTCAACGCCGGAGTGCATTTAGATAATTAGTTATGAATGGCAGCAATGTCGACGCACGCATACTGGACCTCACGGGTCGTTCCCGCCGAATGTGCCGTAACACACATCCGAATGGGACATTGCAAGGGTCGAAAAAGGGCAAAATTATATAAATTGCATCATGCTATAAGCTACAGCCAGCAATCTTTTTGTATAATAAATAAATAAATAAATAAATAAATAAATAAATAAATAAATAAATAAATAAATAAATAAATAAATAAATAAATAAATAAATAAATAAATAAATAAATAAATAAATAAATAAATAAATAAATAAATAAATAGAATTTGCATGAACAATAATTCGAATAGTAAATTCAGTGTCTGTCTGACTGACTTGCCCGCCCACCCGCCCGTTAAATAAATCAATCAATCAATCACATATATTCTTTCCATGATTTTAATGTAAGGTTAATATTATTTCCTAATAGTAACTAGCCGAAGTAAACCGATCCCAAACTTTTTCGCTCAAAAAGCCAACTGCTCAGAAACCTAGTAAAACCATCGCAGAGACATGCAAATTCGCTCAGGGCAAGGAGTTGAGTTGGATATGAACACTGTAGAAGTGTATTGCATAAATCGAAAATCTTTCTTTAATTTGTTGTCTAAAGTTACAGTCACACATTTTAGTGGGATAGTTTCGGTGATTTTAAACCTGGTGAAGCAGAGATATTCTTCACCAAACGCTCGCTTGAGTTCCCTTCACCAGCTCTGATCACACCATTAACTCAAAGTGATAGAAACGAAGCGCGCTTCCTTGATACAAAGCAAGCATTACTGGTTGCTAGTGCTTTTGAAATTGGGCTTTAGTTTGAAATTGGGCTTTGGGCGTTGCTAGTGCTTTTGAAATTGAAGCAAAACAGCGTTTTTAAGCGATTTTTACGCATTTTTACAGCTTTTCAGACCATTCTAGAGACAAATCGGCTGCGTACTTTGTTTATATTGTTGATGGTAAGTGCGGAAGAAAGATATCAGACGCGTGAAGCGGGTAGTTTCAGCATGGTTAAGAAATTAACTGTGAAAAATTTGCGAAATTTCGGATGTTCTGACGCTTATCGCGCTGAGTAGCGCTTCATGCGAAAACAGAGGCTTAGGATCATTGGAAAGGGTGTACAAGGGGCATTTATTTCAGAAAAGTTAATCGGATTACTTTTTGTTTTAAGCGAGAAAATTATTTTTGTATTGAGCGCCCACCACGGCCTCAGGTGGTGGGCTGTAAGTCCGCTTCACTGCAACAACAGCAGCGGATTAGTGTGACAGCAGCGAAGGTCAGTATACCGCATGTTTCGTTGGTTCCTAAAAATGAAGCCTGCTTGATCAAAGTGATTCTACATGCATATTCAGGCCTTCCGCGGTGCCGCTGGCAAAGAGTGTATTTAATCTTTAGTAGTTCTTTCACTTAGTTCTTTGAATAACCTGCGTATGGATAACTTGTTTGGGGCGTATTCTTTTTGCAAACAAGCTACGACTTTGCTGCACGCTTCGGAGTGACAGGCACGCGAAGCTGTGAGGGTTCGAAGCAAGGACGGGGTTTTTCTTGGTGCACCAAGAAAAGCAGGACACGCCATCCGCGAAGAAGCGAAACATTCAATAAGGAGGTTTTATGAGGACGATTTCGTTTCGTTCCGTCTGCCCAGAAGAAAAGACGTAATACGCGGTCACTAAAAGCGATTCGTTTTGCTAAATCTGAGAGGACTGTACGAGGAGTGAAAAGAAAAGTGCCCTCTCTAAAGGGCTGATTCTCTGCGCTTGCAGCTATGCGCCCGCATCAATGCGTATTGGCAGGTGGAAGTGGTAATCAAACATTTTGCGCGTGCGTGGCGCACCAAAACTTCAAACTTACGCTCATGCTGCAGGCTCAGGCAAACTACAGAAGAACTGATGTCAGCAGTTGTATGCAACATTGACGATGAAGATGCATGTACTGTCTTGATCACAGTTAGGGTGAACACGGGAGCGCGCGTCATTCAGTGCGCGGGAGCCGCCTCTCGGCGCTCCGGGTAACTTCGCACGCATGCGCAGTTCGTTCGCAACGAGGCTATGTGATGCGCGTGCGAAGTTACCCGGAACGCCGACAGGCGGCTCCCGCGCACGGAATGACACGCGCTCCCGTGTTCATCCTAACTGTGATCAAGACAGTACATACAGCTGCTGTCTGTCGTGTACCGGCAAAGATGCCTTTGTTAGCATTTTGGAGAGCGCACTAGATATGGACAAAGTTAAGGACGTGCCTATTGAACACTGGATCCCAGGGGTACGCTGCAGACTAGAAAAATAATTTTAAGTTGTGCGGAATTTTTGAAAAGTTTTTAGACGATGTAGAAGTACTCAAGATGCATCACTTCATAAACAAACAGCAAGCAAAATACCTGCGGGAGCTAAAAAGCAGCATAAAAGATGAGGAGATGATCTGTATGTTAGACTTCGCAGTGGATTACAGCATCCTTGTGCAAGATGCTCACGCAAGCCACGATACACCCTTGAATTCCGTAAATCGTTCAGAAGAGACTGGGGACCTCTGTGTAAAATCACTTGCCGTCATCTCGGACTGCCTTAACCGCACAGCAGCGGCCGTGGCTACATTTCAAGCTGAGGCGTTAAAAGATATTAAACACGAATTGCTTGCTGTCCGAAAAATTCACTATTTTTCGACGGGACGTAATCGCAGTACAAGAACAAGGGACATTTTCTAAAGTTGTGGTACCATGAAAACGAAGCCAATTTACCGGTTGAGTAGATTTTTTTTTTTAGAACGTCACATGGACACAGCGCTTGCAACCGGATTAGCGGCACGGTTAAGCGATTGGCCGCCAGGGCCAGTCTTGAGACACCTTACTAGGGATGAATACTTACACCCCATAAGCTTTCTACATGGGCGGAAAAGAACATTAAGGATTTATCCCTACTCTGGGTGCCAGAATAAATGGTTGAGGATAAAAAGAAGACCAACCCTCAAGAAGCTTTGTGTCGTGAATTACGTTGATAGGTAGGAGCACCTTTAACCACTTAGTATCATCATCGCTGAGAACTGGCAACGGTGAGCTCACGACTTACTCCGCCACCCACAATTTCCGATTGTATAAAAGATACCACGCCAGCGACCAGGATAAAAGCTGCAGCCTCTTAAATACACCGAGGCCGGACTGAAAGCCAATCTCCTACTACATCGGCACCACCTTAATGAACGCAGCGTTGCGGATTCATTTAGGAGCACCAACAAATCATCTGTAGATGACGCCCTTCCGAACTCCAGTACCAACCAGCCGCGCCCATTTAATGCAGCTGGCCGCGTGAAGACTCAAAACGCGCGTGACCTGTGCTGCCGCCGCATCTGTTCACAGTGCAAAATAACAAATAACCAAGACCACATTCTTTGGCAGTGCCCTCAATACATCCAAAAGAAAACAATACTCTAGAGAGTGGCTGACCTCAGCTAGAGGAGAAGAGGAGCAACGCGGCCTGATTGACTTCATTCAAGAAGCCGTGAGCAGAAGCCTGGACCGAGGCCTCTGAATCTCGCAGCGCTCCCTACAACTCCTCCTCACTTTCTACCTGTGAATGAAATATTATATATATATCTCTCTCTCCCCGCTGCCCAGCACGAACCGTTGTTGCAGCGAAGCCGACATACGGCCCGCCGTCCGAGGCCGTGGTGCGCGCTCAATATACAAATTATTTTCCCCCTTAAAAGCAAAACGTATTGCGACTAAACTTCCCGAAATAAATGCCCTTTGTACACCCTTTGCAATGAGCCTAAGTCTGTATTTTTACACGAGCCGCCACGCAGCGCGTAAAGCGCCAGATCATGAGCAATTTTGCAAATTTTTAAAGGTTCTTGTCTTTACCGCGCTGAAACTAGCCGCTTGCCGGCTTCAATATTTTTCTTCCGCACTTATCGTCAACACTATAGATAAAGTACGCAGCTGCGTTGTCTCTAGAATGGTTTTAACAGCTCCAAAAACTAAGTAAATATCGCTCATAAACGCCGCCTTACTTCACCGCGAAGCCCATTTTCAAACACACTAGCAACTGTAAATGCATTGTAGCAAGGAAACGCGCATCTTTGTTTATCATCTGGAGTTATTTCATTGTGCTTCCTAAATTGTTTTATTGTTATGATTTTCTTTGTAACGTAGGTTTTCTTCTCCGCCACGATTATTAAATTGCTGTAATGGACAAAAAAAAAAAAACATTTTCGCCGAGAAATCGGCTACGAGAGCGAACAGCGAAAATTTAACTTATTTTAATCGAGAGTTGTTATCGCTGTGGTCAACCTGGCCTCTTTATTATCCGCTTTTATTAGAACCGGTGAACGATATTGTGGCAGCCGCACGTGCCGACGGCACTGGAAGAAAGATTGAAATTGTTTTCGGCCTCATACGCTCCGCGACACGTGTCGAGCGGGTCGCAGGGGATGTCCGTACTAATTGCAGTTACTACGTGAACGGCCGTGGCATTTGATTACGGCACTCTTCTCTAATTAACGTCCCTTCTGGAGATACGATCAGCTTGGTGCTCCGCAGATGTCAGATCTGAATTCCCACCGACGACGAATTTTACTTTCTGGAACATATACGATGTGCGAATAATTGCATATAAAAGGTTATTTCGCCGTGTGCGCACAGGGGAGACCCGAGCTGCCGCGTTCGTACTATCCCGCGGTTGGAGCAGTAGTGCGCCCGCTCTATCGGCGCGGGTCTTTGGAAAGGCGATCCGCCATCGCGGCTGACCGAAGTGGAGGATGGCATGAACGCTCGTTAGTTCGCTGTCTCATTTTGCTACGCTCGAAAAATACTTCGTACCGCTGACGTTGGCACGTGTCGAGAGACACCGCAGTGAATTTGATCGAACGAAGTTTTACACGCGGTGAGCAACCCCTAGGAGTGCGGTTGAAACGGGACTGAACACAAAAGAGAAACAAAGGACAAAGCTTGACGTGTAAGGAAAGTTTTAACGCATAGCACTCTTTGCCGAGTACACCCGCAGCCAGTACCGTGTAACGACCCGCATTTCCAAAAAGAATGCAGATATCGCGGAAGTTTCACCAGTAATCGCTATAATGGCGTAAATAGAGATAACAGGTCCCACGAAATTTTGAAAATTAAAAAAAAATAAAAATATAAAAAATACAGAAAATGGCGAAACGTGTGACGCACTGCACTTACACAATAATAGATATTTCTTGGAAGTTCCAAATGTAATCGTTGTAATAGTAGATGGAGACAATTGGTCGAAGGAAATTTTGAAAAACTAAAAAATAAGAAACATATAAAATAATTGCCAAAAAATTGCGAACCGTGTAACACCCTGCATTTTCACAATAATGCAGATTTCGCGAAAGTTCACCTGTAGTAGTTATTATAGCGTAAATGGACATAATTGGTCGAGCGAAATTTTGAAAAACTAAAGACTAAGAAAAATACTTTAAATACGGAGAATGTCGAAAGTATAACGCATGCCATTTCCACAATAATGCGCATTTCGGGAAAGATTCACCTTTAATCGTTACAATGGCGTAAATGGACATCATCTGTCGAACAACATTTTGAAAAACTTAAAAAAGAGAACGGTATAAAATAAACCAAAAATGGAGAACCGCGTAAAACCCTGCATTTCCACAATAATGCAGATTTTGCGAAAGTTTCAACTGCAATAGTAATAATGAAGTAATTGGAAATAATTGGTCAGACAGGATTTATAAAAAACAAAAACAAAAAATTGGATGAAAAAAACTCACACTCAAGACAGGCGGCATAAGAATGCTACGCATTGGTAGAAAATTCCCTGAATTTCTGCAGAACTTTTTATCTCAGCAAGCTGGTGGTGAGGGATACACGAAGATATTTTGGATGAAATTATGCATTTTTACAATATTGTATCTCCAAAAAATTTTATTTTAATAAAGTTAGAATAAGCTGGTTTTAACGATGCAACCCCAGAACGTTGAAAGGATGCCGCTGTTAATTAAAGTTGCTGTAAATTGAAAATACGGGGTAGTTTCGGGTGTGCGAATAAATCAAATTACAAAGGAGAACAAATCGGATTTGCGAGTTTTATTCGTGACGCCATTGTATTTTCTAGAGAAAAGTTGCAAGCTTGGGTATTTGGAAAGGCATATTCTCGGATGAAAACAGCGTGAACTTAAACAAAAACAAAGGAAGTGGAAGACAAGGACAGCCGCTGGTCTAACAAGTAAAGTTTTAATATCCAGAAGGGTGAATATAAACACTTGACACAAAACGGCAAAACACTGCGCATGAGCGAATTAAGTTTACAAAAGCCCGGTGATTAAGCAACTCGACAGACACCGGTTACAGTCAAGGCCCACGCAGACATGCAATCTCTTTGGGATGAAGACACTTGCTTGGCTGACACACCTGTCTCCTCTTTACGCTATGTGGAACGCTTTCATAATTTCGCGGGGCGTTTGTTCACGGTGCCTAAATAAAATGTCAGTGGCAGGAAAATTATGCTTACATCTGCTGCACTTAGTACAATGCGAATAAAGATGGGATGATGGTGGGCCCTTTAATGACAATTCGTGCTCTCTCAAGTGGCCGTCGATACAACGGCCAGTTTTCCCAACATAAGTCTGGCCACAGGGTAAAGGATTGCTGTACACCCAACCCGTCGCGCAGGCGGCACAGCGGTTCTTGTGGTCAACACCACAACCGACCCCTTTTTTATCACTTCCCCGCTTTATCTTTCTGCCAAGCCTGCCTCATACAGAACGCAACATGTTGCGAGCCGTGATAACCACTTGCACTCCACAGCGATGGCCCACTTTTTTACGTCGGTGCATGATGGTATGAATGTATGGGACGACGGCGACTTTTTTGGGCTTATGTGTGTCCTCAGCAGCATCCCCACAGTCAGGTTTTGTTTTTAGGATTTTAAGACGTTTTTCACATGTCCATGAGAAGAGGTCCCGTGGAAATCCTGCCTCCCGTATTTTTTCTTGCATACACACTTATTAGACCATTAGAGCTGGTCACGAATAGTGCAGTGGGCAGCTTGACGGCGCAGTGATCGAGGCACAGGAGCTGCCCGTGAGTGCGACAAATATTCGAGGATCGAAGAAACCCAAGGGTCTTTGCGCTGCTCAGCAACCATGTCCGTCATGGCCAGAGAGGTCAGGCTGTGGTCTGCTGCGAACAAGCTATCTATATCCGACGCAAGCGGGGATCGAGAAAGAGCGTCGGCGTCGGTATGCTTCCGTCCAGATCGGTACACAACACGGATATCGTACTCTTGAAGGCGGAGTGCCCAGCGGCCAAGACGGCCGGCGGGATCTTTCAGCGGCGATAACCAGCACAGAGCATGGTGGTCCGTTACGACGTCGAAAGGGCGACCGTACAGGTAAGGACGAAATTTGCTGATTGCCCATGCAATAGCCAAACATTCTTTCTCTGTTACGGAGTAGTTGACTTCGGCCTTCGTGAGTGTACGGCTCGCGTAACTCACCACGTATTCGTCAAATCCGTTCTTTCGTTGAGCGAGTACAGCACCTAAGCCAAAACACTGGCATCAGTGTGGATCTGAGTGGGTGCATTCGGGTCAAAGTGCTGCAGTATCGGTGGTGACGTAAGGACCCGACGTAACGTTAAGAAAGCGCTCCCACACTCGGGGGACCATTCGGAAATGTCTCTACTTCCGCCGAGAAGTTGTGTGAGAGGCGCAGTGATGGAGGCAAAGTTTCGTACAAAGCGGCGGAAGTACGAACAGAGGCCGATGAAGCTTCGCAGGTCCTTCAGCGTTGTTGGCTTCGGAAACTCCGACACGGCACGAAGTTTTCCCGGGTCCGGGAGGACACCGTCTTTCGAGACAACGTGTCCTAAAATGGTGAGTTTTCGAGCAGCGAAGCGGCACTTCTTAAGGTTCAGCTGCAGACCAGCGGAGGCAAGGCATGTTAGCACTTGTCCGAGGCGTGTGAGATGGGTTGCTAAATCATGCGAAAACACGACAATGTCGTCTAAATAGCAGAGACACGTTTTCCATTTCAAGCCCCGCAGTACGTTGTCCATCATTCGTTCGAATGTGGCCGGCGCATTACATAGTCCGAACGGCATGACGTTGAACTCGTAAAGGCCATCGGGTGTCGTAAAAGCCGTCTTTGAATGATCAGCGTCGGCCATGGGCACTTGCCAGTAGCCGGATTTCAAGTCTAATGACGAGAAAAACTCGGCTCCCTGCAGGCAGTCGAGCGCGTCGTCCTTGCGCGTGATTTTGTTCAGGCGGCGATAATCCACACAGAATCGAATAGAGCCGTCCTTTTTTTTAACGAGAACCACAGGAGAAGCCCAAGGACTCACGGATGGTCGAATGACGTTGCGTTTGAGCATGTCCGCGACTTGGTCATCAATGACACGCCGTTCGGTGGAGGACACGCGATAGGGTCGCTGTCGCAGCGGTGCGTGCGTGCCAGTGTCGATCTCATGACACACAGTCGACGTGCGGCCCAAAGCGGTGTCGTAGCAGTCGAAGGATGAAGTGAAGCGGTGTAGAAGAGTAAGTAGCTCGTCACGTTCGGCCGAAGGAAGGTCGTCGTCAATGGCGCTTCTCAAAAGGGTGTCATCAGGTGGAGACTGAAGACCAAGTGCGGTGATGTCAACGGGCGTCAATTCCTCAAATACACTGACAAGTAGACCGGGATTCACTTCTTCTACAACGCCAAGGCATTCGCCGCGAAAAAGTGTGGTAGGGAACGACGTCGGGTTTGAAATAAGCATTGTGCCGGCACCAGTTGCAATATCAAGAACGGCGAACGGCAGCGACAACCCTTTGCGAGCACAAATAAGACCGGATGGCTCGAAGACGACGGTGGCGTCAGAAATACTGTTGCACGACAACGGCACAAGCGCAGATGAGCCAGGAGGAATGTGCGTGTCGTCATTGACACGCAACTTGGCGGTTGTCTCGTCCTGCGGGTTTTCTACCTCCGGAAACAGCTCAACTTCGGCGCGATCACAGTCAATGATGGCGTGGTGGCGCGACAAAAAGTCCCATCCGAGAATCACGCTGTGAGAGCACGCCGACAAAACGATGAGCTCGACTACATATACAACCCCTTGAATTGTGACCCGAGCAGTGCATGCGGCCAGCGGCTTTAACGGTTGCGCACTAGCGGTTCGGAGAGTAAAACCACCTATAGGTGTCGTCACTTTTCGTAGCATTCGGCAAAGTTTCGCGTCAATAACAGACACCGCAGCTCCAGTGTCAATAAGCGCCAGGGTAGCAACACCATCAACACACACTTCGATTACATTGGACGGCGAACAATGCGGACTTAGACATTTCGACGTTGACGCAGTTTGTGCCTCCGAAACTGCGGCGTCTAGTTTTCCGGGTCATCGTTGGAAGTACGACGGCGCATCGGAGAGAGTGAGCGGCGTCGTGGGGGAAAGCGAACGACGGCTGACGAAGTCGCGGTTATCAGACGGAGCAGTCGTCGGCAGCCGGGTCGGAGCGTGCTCCATGGGCGGTGTTGGCGTACAGTCGAACACGGATATATCGAACACGGGTATATCGAATTATTGTCTATATCGAACTCATAAATTATCCCCTTGAAAATTCTGTGTAAAAGTATAGGAATTCGTACGTCTATATCGAACCGCATTTTTCCCGACATTGGGTATATCGAACGCCGCGCGAGCTGGAAGGTGCTCTTCGGCGGTCGCTGCACCCCCGATTGAGGTTAGGGAGGATGTGAAGGAATGCGCGGGCATGGCGAAGACTGGCTCGCGGAACTAATCCCCCCCTACCGGAACGAATTTGCGCTTGCCCAGTCGGCCCCGCTACCGGCCGCCGTAGCGTTAGCGGACGGAGCTCGGTATGCTAAATCTCTCTGGGCACACAAGCCCGAACGCTCGGAAAATGTGACCGTGCAAGGTAGGGATGCCCCAAATGCTGACGTCTTTTTTTTTTTTTTTTTTTTTTTGCGGGCGCGTACGTTGCCCGGCTTGCCGAAAAAGAGTTTTGTTTTCTCTCTCTCTGGGTCTGTCTTCCCCCGATGTCGTCTCGGGAAAGGGAAGAGGGAACGAAGGTGCTGGCGGCCTCCTCCTTCTTTTGCATTTTACTCCTGTTGCTGCTGTTTGGTGAGTTGTCCCGCACCTTTCGGAGATCACTGTTTCTCTCGGAGATGACCATCGCGAGCGCTTTGTTGGAGTCCGTTCAGAGAGCCTTGGAATTGTTACCTTCAATGTTCTTGGGGTACGTGCGCGCTGTTCTTCTTTTGCATGCATGTTGTGCATGGTGTGCGAAGGCGCAGCGTACTGCTGGAATTTTCTAGTTGTGCAGCCTCAAGAAGATCGAGACCAGCGTCTTTCATTTCATTTACAGGACGAAGAAGCAGGCCAAGATCAGCGATTTTTTTTTCACGGAAATAAAGTGTGCTGTTGCGTCGTGAGTGCGGAATTAGTTGTCATTCTTGAATGCGACGATCGGGAAGTGATCGGCCGCTATAGGTGAGGACTCAGACCCCATATTTTTTATATCGAATTTTTCATATATCGAACTATTTCGCGATCCCCTTGGAGTTCGATATATCCGTGTTCGACTGTATAGGGTAAGGGCCACGATGCCTTGCGCCCACCCGTCATGCCACGACGGCAGTAGCGTGCAACATGCCCAGCAATCAATCCCACACGAATAGCAGATAGGGCGGTTATCCACCGTGCGCCAAGGATTCGCGAATGTAGACACTGGATGCGGGGTGACATGCATGGACCGGACGCGTTGAACCCCGGCAGTGGCATGACTCCCAGGGTTTGCAGCAGGCGCAAAGAAGGGTCCCGGCATAGTTCCAGTGTAAGGTTGTGCCACGGTCTCCGCATAGGTGAAAGGCCTATGTGGCACTGGGTCGACGAAGGTCAAAGGGGCTGGCATCGTAGGTTGCGGCGTTATGTCGGCGTATACCACTGGAGCTACCGCGGAATTGGCCGGTCGAGTGCTTGGTAGTGCGTCAGCGACTTGTTGTTGTATAACGCTCCTGAGGGTTGGGGCCAAATTCGACTGAGGTGGCTTCGCTACGTCGCTAACGAGAGACAGCTGACGAGCCACCTCTTCGCGAACAAACTGCTGAATTTGGGCGAAGAGAACACCCCTATCCTCAGATGCCAAGCTGCAAAGGGAATGGTCCTGTTCCACGGGCTTACGAGTGAGAGCCCGCTCTCTGCGAAGTTCATCGAACTCTTGGCAAGCGTTTATGACTTCAGCAACCGTCCGAGGGTTTTTCGCGAGCAACATCTGGAAGGCATCGTCGGCTATACCTTTAAGAATGTGCTTGATTTTGCCCTCTTCGGTCATAGCGTTGTTTGCCCGCTTACACAAGTCAAGGATGTCCTCGATGTAAGAGGTAAAGGTCTCATTCATGCGCTGAGCGCGTTCGCGCAAACTCTGTTCAGCGCGCAGTTTCCGAACAGCGGGGCGCCCGAAGACCTTGGTAAATTCGGTCTTGAAGTCCGACCATGTTCGTAGATCAGCCCCGTGGTTCTTATACCAGGTCTCTGCGACACCGGTGAAGGAGAGACTGACGTTGTTCTGTTTGAGTTTATCGTCCCAATTGTTAGGGGTGCTCACTCGTTCGAAGGTGGTGAGCCAATCCTCAGCATCCAGGTCATCAGTGCCGTTGAAGAAGGGGGATCGCGCGAACGGACCGTGCCAGGGCAGATGATAGGTGCCACAGGAGGTGTGGACTCGTGGTGGCTCGCCTCCCTGAGACATCCTCGAGGGAAGTGTCCGGTTGCGCAGCTCCAGGATAGATAAATGGGGACCCGAGCAGCACCGCAACCTCCACCAAAAATTGTAAAGGAGATAGTCGGCGTTCCGGTAGTAGGCTGGGCTCGTTTATTCACGAACGAGGCGTCGACGCAGACGGGGTGAGCCGAAACGACCAGCTTTACGCGAGACAGACGGTGAACGAGCGCGTCCTCTTCCTCGAGCGGCATCCGACGCAGCATGTCCACATAGGGGGATTTGCCCGTTGTGGCTGATGCTCATCACAGTTCTCATGGGCGCAACATGCTTACTACAATATATATATATATATATATATATATATATATATATATATATATATATATATATATATATATATATATATATATATATATATATATATATATATATATATATATATATATATATATATATATATAATGCCTGCGTGAAACTACGCCATCCGTAATTTCGGACTATCTCTGTCCCCTTACTTATAACTTCTCCCTAACCTGTTTTTTTTTGTTTTTTTTTTTGGCGCATGCGAATGGGGTCGTGCCGGATGAGTTTAATGTGTACACAGGACCATTGGGATGTCCTTTATCCTAGCTGTACAAAGCTCCGGTTTAAAAATAGTGTTCTCGTGCGTATGAAACTGCTTAGAGCCAACAAGTTTTGATGTATGTGACGCCTTATTGTTTCTTGCATGGGGCGCAGTTCTGTTGGGTATAAAAAAAGTCTGTTTTTTAAAATAAAATTTCAATTGTTAGGAGCGCCTGTCCGTGTTTTCTTTCTTGTCCCTGTTTGCTAGCGACATTTCTCAAGATGCAATGCTTAATGTGAGAACTTTCTCGACTTCAAGCTCTTATTGGTACATACAGCCTCACGAAAAAAAGAGACCTGTCACAACCGCACAGCCGGCGCTGTGCTGCCGCCGATATGTGGCCTCGCAAGCGATTACGACCCATAGAGCAGGTATTGCTGGAGAAAGAACAGCGTATTTATTGAGCAGCCCCATCTCGTCTCTTAAAGGGGCCATAAAGACGAAATGCAGCTTTGGTTAATTTGAAAGATTGCCTCGTTAGAAGAACACTCACACATCCTTTAACGCAAGCTTCTCATATAAGCTGTATAATGAGGAAAACAGAAAATGTCCATGCGGCACCATAACCAGTTTCCGCATTGAACCCATGACGTATTATGGGCAGTTTGTAGCGATTGGCTGAGGTAAACAAAACCAACGCATATTAAACAGGGATTGTAATTCTGCAGAACCAGCTATTGGCGTTAAAATGTGGTGCGCATCCTTCTTACAGCAGTGGGAAGCAATGGATTACACGAACGAACACGTAATCATAGAAGCACCAGTGCCTACTGCGCGCACTCTGCCGGGCACAGCAGCCTGGCGCGTTGGGGTTGTCTCACTCGACCCTGCCCAACTGGCATAAGCGGCATTGTCTTACCTGACCCAGTTATTTAGTATGCCCAGAAATCACTCATTGTGCGTCTGAATTCGTCTCGCTGCTGCGCGAAAAACTGCAGCGATGTCCCTGTCTCGTGAACGCCATGGAGGTAGGCTTGAATTTTGTCATTTTCTTGGGCCCTGGGCCAATGGTGCTGACAGTACCTTAGGTACAAGAGTTCTGCTCCGGTTCCTACGAGATTCTGAACTGGAGAAATCGTTTCAGATCATAGGCAGCCTAAGTGTCTCACGATATGTACTCTTTCGCGCTGTGGTGTTCATTTATTTATTTTTGTTGGGTTGGTATTCTTACTTTTTTGTTTCGCACCGTTTACTTTGCGCTTTGATGCTAGTAGCATTCTCTTGTTTCTCATTCTTTACTTACTGCTTCTTGTTTTTTCTCCTCCCTGTGTACCCCTAGTGTCTAATGTTCAACACCTGTCATTGTAGTCACCCTATCTGCCGCAGCAAGCCTTGTCACTAGCAGGGCTGACATCACCAGTTTACTTTAAAGAGCTCTCTCTCTCTCTCTCTCTCTCTCTCTCTCTCTCTCTCTCTCTCTCTCTCTCTCTCTCTCTCTCTCTCTCTCTCTCTCTCTCTCTCTCTCTCTCTCCATCATTTCACGAAGCGATTACTATCAATCGTAACAGTGACAAGCCACGTGCAAATCCGGTCAAAAACAAAGCGAGGGCCGACATCGGTCCCGAGCGGTATTGTGGCATCATCCTGTGAGGGCGAACGGTAAGCAAAGCAACGAAAGACATTTCACCGTCCGTTGCAGCCATATTCAATGTACTAACATTAATTTGACATAACGGCCCTGGATACGTAATCGCTGACGTCACGAAACACACGATTTAGCGGGAGAAGCGAGATGCTGGCCTAAAATGTTTAATTTCTCACCGAATAAAGCACCGTTTTTGGCCCTATTAGACACCTCGTCTTTCGAACAAAACAAACTTGTATTTTATCATCATGGCCCCTTTAAAGCAGCATATCGCTCTGCGTGGATATATAAGAATGCTCTGGCATATCACGGAAATCGCAAGCAGCCCCTCCAGCTATTTAAAAAACTATCACAGGAATGATATAGATGAAGAAAAAATAGTTAAAGGTAGGGAGATCATATAGAGAACCGGCATGATGGGACTGTGTGTCAAGTGGCCCAGACAAAGTAACATGGACAAATTCCGATTTTTTTTCGTGAGACTTCGTATGTTTGACCTAATGAATCCTTGTTGGGAAGAGGTTGAAGGGAGGTTCAGAAGGCTGCTTGCAATGCACAAAGTACGCAGAAAGAACGTCAGGGGTCAATGACCCCTTATATATTCACGGATGCACGCCCTCACTCATGGATGCACATACACGCAAACGTTAACTCACAGAGCCCCCCACCAACACCTTCTCATTGTGTATACCAAACATGTACAGTGCGCAACACCTTTGTCTGTAACACCGAATTCAACTTCAACTGGTTACCCCTCAAATCTGCGGACTCAAACTTTTCACAAAACATCCTGAGGTCAAAATATATTGTTAAGACTTCAGAATGGCACAATAGTTTTCTTCAAATGTTTTTCGGCCGAGGGGAGATAAGTCTATAAGTATGAAACCTGTATTATAGACAAGGGTGTTGCCCTCTGTACATCATGGCGATACCCATACGCGAGATTACGCAGTTACCCCACATTTGTTTAGAAGTATAAAACTACACGCAGTACTCCTATTTGGTGAAGAAAGCGTAAACTCCAATCACCAACCTCAGTCAAGGGTTCCAGTCATGCTTCCAGCGTAAATTAATTACAAAGTTTCAACTTACAGATGACACCACTTTCTATGAATGTCTACGTAAAGCTGTCCTCGCCTCATTAAGAGTGTTGCTGCGGCGAAGCCTGATGTACAGGAGGGAAAACCTGACACTCATTAGAGTAACGTTTTTGAAAGCACGAAAGACTGACATCAAATATATTGCAGTGAATATGTAACTTTCGGTTTTTAGTCTTTTTACGACCACAGTGCGTCATTGTGAATCTGTTCCTCAATTCCCACGTATAGGCTCACGGGGATTGGCCAACGGGAGCCACTACGATAAGTTGAAGTTAACTGCCTCTCGGAAGGAGTTCACGGTTGAATTGATCACGCCTCTCTTACGCGAAGTTTGGACTGAGAAGGGTTACAGTTTCTTCTGTCAATGCCAGTAAAAAATAACAAAATACTGCGGCTTCAAGTGAAGAGAAAATGGCCAATGCCGGTGGCAGCTTCCGTCAAAAGTTTCAGAAGTTCTTGGATTTAGGAAGCAAGTCATGACTGATTCATAGGCATGGGATACACTGATCGAGCGTTCAGGTGGATCTTTTGTGTATATTATTGTTGTTGAAAAAAAATTCGCTCCCCAAGAGGAGCGGCGGACACAGCCTTTTCCCTCGTCTGTAGAAAGGTTGCGATTCCCTTGTTGTAGAGGATAGGTTCAACGGCGGTAGTACACCGTAATGGCTGACACAGCGTCTCGTGAGTGACCCAGTGAAATATGATTCTGCGGTGAAATGACTTCCAGCTTACGTGGACCATCAGGAACCATGCACCATTTTATATCTTTCCAGGCGTTTTGTGGTTGTCTACAAATAGTGAAACACTCATTCACGCGCAGCGTGTCTTGTCTAAAAATATGTTTACTGATTGTGACTCACTGAAAGAAAAAACATGTGCTTTCTTCACATGTCAAGCGCTGGCGCCGTGTATTTTCAGGATATCTCAAAGCCAAGAGAGACAAAATTCCCCGCATTTCCCCGAGGGGAAGAATGTGAAAGTGCGAATGCACGAGTTGAATTTGCGCGGTTCGGTAATGTTCGCGAAAGAGAGATCACACACACACACACAACTACAAAGAAAGAAAGATGCATTTATTCACAGACACCTATTTGTGTTGTCGTTGTACTTGATTGCTAGAGCGGATCTCAGCTTTGAAATTTCGTGTCAGTCTCCTTTAAGCAGGTGCATTAGCCCTTCTCACGCCCGATTCCTGGCCAATCCCCCACGTGGGTATGTTCCATGTCAGCGGCCAGGCAGCGCGCGCCCATCTCCCCCCGTTGCCAAGGAAGACGAGGAGATTCCTGGCCAATCCCCCACGTGGGTATGTGCCATGTCAGCGGCCAGGCTGCGCGCGCCCATCTCCACGTGCGCGGACATCGCCGGTGGACGCAGGTTCAGGGTCGCTTAAGAAGTGCATTGCACTTAAAACTTGTCTTACTTTTCTTTCTTCTTCTTAGCAGGTTCTTTAAACAAACTTTGCTACCTCGTGTGTGATGCTAGAATTCAATACCAGCCCTAGCTACACTGTAGCGTGTTTCATTTCTTACGCGTAGCTCACTGGAAGTCGGTAGACGAGTTCGCTACAGGAGCCTGCTTACAGACACAAGCCGGAGCAGCTGAATAATACCACTTTAGCGGCAGGGGCGCCATCTCTTGAGAGGTGGCCTAACTCTGACGCGGCGCTCCTCGCGATCAATAAACGGCCCTTTTTTTTCAACGCCACATGTCGGCGAGCGCTAGCACTCCCTACGATGAGTCGTGTGGGTATTTGCTGCAAGCGGCAGATGGCGTTCCCACCCTGTTTGCGCTGCATGGTTTTGTCAATTTTCCCGTCAGACGAGTCAACATTCTACTGAAGAATTCTCAACCCGTATATTCCGTAGAGTGGATGCTTTCTACGTCTAGTGTCAGCAAACCTTCTTACTTTCTAACTCGTATCCGCTTTCGAATGCTGCCATGCAGGCAACAGGACCGCCAACCTGTATTTTGCGTAGATTGAATAATTTGTACGTGCAAACATGTCATGTTACACTGTTAACAGTAAACGCCGGACTACCGCGACCAGAACGGGGAAGGAAATTTTCGACACACTTTTAGCGTAGGTTAGGACAGATGGAGTAGCCGGCTTCCTATAGCCATAAACTGGTTCCTGCCTGCAACCCCCTTACCTTATCCTTTTTCGCTCTCTTGACGCGAACCGCAGCCGGTCAAAAAAAATGCAAGGGTTGAACGCGGTTAATTCAAGTTTGTCGAGCGAAAGTGCAGTTTTCACGCCAAGGGCGTGCCGAGAGCGGGCACACAATTGGACAAAAAGAGAGACGCTGCTCACGGCAGTTGGTACTGCAGGTTCGAACGCGCAGTGAACTTGTATGCAGCCAGCGCCCCCTTGTATCATTTTCTGCCTTGACCTTGGGTGCCTTGACCTTGCCTGAGCTTGAAGGTGAAATGGACGCTACGAGGAATGACTCTACCTGGAGTTTTTGCCCTGAAAAGAAGTAACCCACTTAAAGAAAAACAGTTTCAACAAGAACCTACCGAGTTCTTTTGGAAGTGTAGACGCGGAGCTGGAGATTAATCCTTTTATTTTGAGCCAGGTTGTTATACTTCTTCCACGTCAGTGTCATCTGTTCATTCGTCTCCGACCTGTTTTTTTATCCCCCTGAGCGCTATATTTGTCATTTGGTTTCCGCCAAATCTTGTTTGCACTGACGCTCTTCTGGGAAGCTACCTGTTTCCGCAATCCTTACCTATAAATTGTCTTGAATTTCAGTTTGATTCTGTTCGCGTACAATGAACGCATGTCGTACAAAGGGAACCACAGAGAACCACAGCTGCCTAGGAAGTCTGGTAGAAGGTATTTAGGCGTTTTAGTAGCGCATATTTATTAACTTAGTACACGTCCTTGCTGTGTGTTCGAAATTCAGCTCCACAACCGTTTTGAACGTAACAAAAAGAGACACCACGAGGGTTAGCCACAAATTTTTTTTTACTTGAGGTGCACTCCTTGGCGGACTATATGCCCGGGAATTGTTTTTGACGACTACTTTGCAGCTATCAAATTACTAAATAATTTTAATTGTTTAATTCAGGATGGGAGCTTAAGTAGCAAAATTGCAAGCGGCCACTAATAAAGCTTACCCGATATGCAAAGGTCCTGAACTTGGCCTTGGGTTTTATTAGAGTCGCCAAAGACATATTTCTTGGCATTAGCAGTGGCAACGCATCTTTCTGCATGATTAACAACAACACTTGGCCTGTGAACGAGTGCAGGGTGGCATGCTTTGGGTGAACCAATAGCCAAATTAAAAACAACAGTGCAAGTTTAATTAACAATAAACGATGAGGACAATTCCACAATAAGCATCAACATGTACCCTTTGCAGTAGATCAGGTTCTGTTCCAACCTCAGCTCCTTGACATATGCACACAGAAATATGGTATTTTGAAAGCTGGTTCCAAAAACACATCTTAAAGGTCGCTCACATAAATGCGAAAGTATCGCATCACTTTTTACAGCGCCTTCCCACCCGTCCGCGACCGCATTTATGGGATGCGCCTTTCTTGGGCCTTGGTCTCCTCTATATAAATACGATTCACAAAAAAAATTAATGCGCAGCGCTACGATCGTGTTCATGTAAACGGGGTCTTATACACTATTCAGAAGTGTTATATGCATGACAGCTTTAGATTCGTCACAAACTTTAAAAGCTTGTCAGGGCTTTCATGTAGGGCTAGTTGGTTAGTTACGTTTGTGAAACATTGTTAATGAGGACGAGAACGAGACAGAAGGAGCACACAGGGCAAGCGCTGGTGTCCTGTGTGTCCCAGTGCTCGTCTTGTGTGCTTTTTTCTGTGCCGTTCTCTCGTGCGCTAATAATGTATACCACAACAGCTGGAAAGCTTCTGGCGCATCGTTCAGGGTCTTCTCTGAGGATGACTAGTGTGTTACGATAGTTAACATTAATGGAATATTTCCCCTCGCGCGAGAATGACGCAAGTATCGTTTAAAAATTGAGCCAGATACAAAAATACAGAAAAGATATAACCAAATTAACGGCGGGCAGTAAGTGCAGACACCAATGCCGTAGTTAAGGGGGGAAAAAACATTTTATTATGGCGTGACGGAACTTAACGGTTTAAAGTACGCGCAACAGTGAAAAAAGATGGCAAGATAGCTTAACTTGGAGAGAGCTAACTTGCAGTTTAAAGTTTGTGGAGTCACGAAATGGCCGGATCTTTTTATGACCAACTTCCTAACAGGCAAGTGTAGTGACGCAGAAAAAAAAGCTTGATGGACTGAACGAAGATGAATATTATCACCCTAACGAAAGACTTATATAAAATTACGACAACGGAGGTGTACTTGTGGAAGTACGTTGTGAGAACGTTTACTCAAATTAAATTCAAAAAAGTGCAAGCAAGCCCAGAAAAAAGGGAACGGGGGATCGTGCATTGCATTTAAGCGAACAAAAATAGGTGAACAAAGAAAACTCGACTTCTTTCCCTGATGCAGTCTTTGATAAAACTCTTAAATGCGTCGCTGAAGAATGCAGAAGGGGTAATAAAGTCCCTTACGCCATGCTCAACGAAAAGCAGGGTCCTCAAAGTTTGTGGCGTATATTTCGTTTGTCCCCAGCTAATAACGCAGGTATTCCATGAAACACATTTGGGCAAATGACTCACTTTACTTTACGTCTCCAAGAAATTTTTGAAGCTTTTGTAATTCGAAGAGTGCTATGACAGTGCGCTGCAGTCTCAACGTTAGTGATAGTTTTCTTGGATTAGAATGTGAGAGAAGGTTGGAAGTTTGTGAGCGGTGTTTGTCTTTTGTTTATCATATAAAATGGTCCAAGGTTCTGTAAAGAGGGCGATTCTTTTTAAAGCTCGAAATTAGCTTTGTGGCCAAAAATATTCTTTGAAACCCTTGATCGTGTATTACAGGTTGATTCGCCGGGCTTTGGGGCCAGTGTTTTACCAAAAAGTATATAATGCCTCCGCCCCTGGACATATATATGTATATGTCGGGAATAACGCCCACTATACTGTTCTCTTGCGCGAGTAACAAGATGGCTGCAGCGCAGAAGCGCTACAAACTAAAAAAAGCAAACAAAATGAGCTGCCACTTTTCCGTTGGGAGGCTATCATCTCTGGCATGTCGGAAAAACTAGTTGCGTAATAGTACGCCGTGAATGATCGGAAACGAATGACGATGATTGGTTACTCACGGCAACTGATAGCAAATAGTTCGTTTCATCTGCAGCCCTAAGGTAAAAAATAAATACATCGAAAATCAAAGCCCTTTTCCTAAAGGGACCTTGCTACACTTTCTTTCAACTTTTTTTTTGAGACCTTAAGTGGTTGCCGTTTAGAACGGGCCTTACTCTTTACTGTTTATTTAATAGCGTTTCGTCAGGAGGGGTTTTTATTTATTTATTTATTTGTTTATTTACCCTCAAGGTCAAAAGACATTAGAGGGGAGTGGGTGGGGAAAACAGTAAAAATAACAACACAACGCAAGAACAAAAAGAGAACAATAGTTATACAGTCAGCACGTTTCTGGTCATACAATGTTAGCTATTGCGTTCTTAAAAAGGTTGAAGTCTCGAATGGTTGCTGTCGGGTTTGGAAGGCCATTCCATTCCTTCGATGTACGTTGTTAATTACATAGGTGATATGAACGTTCCAGGTTAGGTTAGTTGTGATGTGCACACCAAGGTATTTGTAAGAGGGTACAATTTCTAACGGGTTATTACCTAGGTAGTACACAGGCAGTGTGCTAGGAGACCTAGTTACAGGCATGAGTTTACACTTATTTGGGTTTAATTTCATCAACCAGTTGTTACACCATTCTGAAATCGCATTAAGATCTGACTGAAGAATATGTAAGTCGTTATTGCATGTTATTTCTCGGAAGATCACGCAGTCGTCAGCAAAGAGATGAATGTTGCTAGTAACATTGGAGGGTAGATAGTTAATGTAGATTAAAAAGAGGAGCGGACCAAGAACTGAGCCTTGGGGCACACCAGAGCGCACTGTACTTAGCTCAGATTCTTTGTCGTTAGCGCTGACCAATTGGGAACGGTTAGTTAAAAAAAACATTCAATCCAGGTTAAGAGTTGTGAATCTAGATTAAGAAACCGGAGTTTAAGCAACAGAAGTTTGTGACATACTTTATCGAAAGCTTTGCTGAAAGCTAAAAATATTCAATCTGCCTGTGATGAACGATCGAGAATAACGTTTAATTTGTGCGTAAATGACGCCAGTTGTGTTTCGCATGCATATGATTTACGAAAGCCTTGTTGGGATGGTGTAAAAAAAGAATTCGTCTCGAGGAAGTTGGCTAGATGGGAATACATATTGTGTTCAAGAATCTTACATGGAATACCAGTAAGCGAGATTGGACGATAGTTAAGTGGGGAATGCTTGTTACCAGATTTATGAAATGGAACAACCTTCCCAACCTTCCAGTGTGATGGTAGAGAACCTTCGGTGAGGGACTGCTGAAAAATCATTGATAGAAAGACTTAAGAATAACAAAGTGTGACCACCAAGAACTTGGGAGTAATTAAATCACATCCTGGGTCTGAAGATACATTTACCAATGCTAAATCATTTTTTACATCATCATGAGCAATTGTTAGCGGCAACATTGCAGGGTAATCAAAGCATTCTAGTTGTGGTGATGGGCAGTGTGCAACGGAAGTGAAGTTTTGTGAAGAAGAAGAAGAAAAAAAAACGGAAAGGCCGGGAGGTCAACCAGGTGTAGAGCCCGGTTTGCTACCCTGCACTGGGGGAATGGGGTTCAGGGAATAAAAAGGGGGGGGGGGGAGAAGAGGAAGAGATAGGAGTGGGAAAGCGCGCACTCTAGTCCCGTTTCGGGCACTATAGTCTTTCAAGCAAGTTCGTTTCACTCAGGAAACGTAAAAGGGCTTTCGTCGCCTTCTGCGAGGTCGATGGTGAAGACCGATGACTTAAAATAGTTTCCACCGTAAATGGTCGATTGTCCAATCGGCTCAGCGCGGTGTCAAGCACGCTCCTCTCCGACGAGTATTCGGGGCAGCGACACAGCACATGTTCTATAGTCTCTTCCGCCCCGCAGGCGTCACAGTGTGCGCTGCTGGCCATCCCGATGAGGAAGGAGTAGGCTTTCGTGAAGGTCACTCCCAACCACAGTCTACAAAGTAAAGTTGACTGGGGTCGAGACAGCCCATACGGAATACGGCGCCGAAGAAGGGGATCCTAAATATACAGTCGGGGATTCGAAACGTCCGGTGTATTCCATTGCTGCATGGTAATCTTGCGTGCAAGGGAGCGAAGCGTCCTGGCGGCATCGGTTCTTGAAAGCGGAAGTAGAATGGTGCGGTCGCTCTCATGGCCTGTACGGGCAGCTTCATCCGCCAGCACGTTACCGATGACTCCGCAGTGACCTGGAAGCCACTGGAAAATTACGTCATGGCCGGCTGTGATGGCTTGATGGAATTTTTCTCTTATCTTTGTCACCAGTTGGTGTAGGGGGCCGTAGCGCAGGGCTGCGCGTAAGCTCTGTAAGGCAGCCTTGGAATCCGAAAAGATCGCCCAATTTTGAGGAGTAGCTCCGATGATATGGTCAAGAGCCTCACGAATGGCTGCAAGTTCTGTAGCTGTCGAGCTCGTGGTATGGCCAATACGGAATCGAATTGTTGCAAAATCTGCTGGCACAAACACTGCACCTGCCGAACTGGATGACGTTACGGAGCCATCTGTGTACACATGTTTCCGGTAGTTGTACCGTTCATGCAGTAACAGCAGCGTAAGCTGTTGAAGGGCCAATGATGACAAGTGGGCTTTTTTTCGAATTCCCGGAACACTGAGACGAATCTCAGGTTGTGCCAGGCACCACAACGGGGAGGTCGGTGTTGCCGCAGGGGCGTACCTTGAAGGGATTTCAGCCCTGTGCGTTGTGATAATGGCTGAAAAAGTAGATCGTGGTCTACTTTGAGGAAGCTGCGCCAGATGGTGAGAAGGCAGCCTCGTGAGGAGCCTGATGTACAGGCGTAGTGTTTCAGTAGCCACGTACGTTGCTATTGGGTGTTCATGTGGTATGCAAATGGTGCCCACTGTTGATGCACAACGCGGCAAACCAAGACACGTGCGCAGAGCCTGCGCTTGGACGCTCTGTATTACCCGCAGGTTAGTGGTACAAGTGTTGGAAATTGCTGGCAAGCTGTAACGCAAGGCGCCTAAAAAAAGTGCGGAGTACAGTTGCAGCATTCCTCTTACCGATGTTCCCCACGTCTTTCCAGCAAGAAATCTGAATATCTGGGCAATGGTGGTAGGTTTCTTCTTAAAGGAGCCATGAAGAGAAAATGCAAGTTGGTTTTATTCGAAAGATTTCGTGTTTTATAGTGCCCCCAGCGCTTGTCCGGATACAAACGGTGCTTTATTCACTGAGAAATTAAACAATTTAGGTTAAAATTTTGATTTCCCCGCTCAATCGTGCGTTTTCGTGGTCCCAAGTGACATCACGGGAACCGACCGCTCTGCTAGAATACTTGGGTAGTGGAAAAAGCGGCGGCTGCTCCCCACGGCGCCCTTGAAGCCAAACGTGTTAACCGCCGCGCGTGGCGCTGGTGTGCCCCGCCCGAGGAGATCCCGAAGCGGCGCGCGTTGATCGACGTGCCGCTATGCTGCTGTTCGGCGATTCACGCTGTGTTTTGACGTTTTTTAACCGCTGCACATGGTCTTTTTTGTGTGTAATTACAAGAGGAGCCTTGCAGGCACTGCACTGATCCTTAAGTGCTCTTGATTCTGTCTTTTATTGGTAATACGGACAGTGTGTTATGCGTGCGACGGTCTGTAATTGCAGAAGGGCCATGGCTCATGCAGTTTGAAAGGATTGTGCAGTATTGTGGGGTGGGACTGCACCCCTACTAAATTTATGTGTTTGCTAGAAATATTTTATATTTGCGATTTGTTTTACCCTGCTTTTATTTGTTGAGTTCCTAACTGTTCATAATTATCTTACGTCTGCAAGACGTGGGCAGTACATTTCATGAACTTGTGCATTTCTAAAGCGCTAATTATTTTATGTTAATGGGTTACCAGCGTTCCAATGAACTGTGCACTTTTAAAATGATCGCGCGATAAAGTGTGCCATGTGGTGCTTTTCTTAGAATTACGTACGGTTGCGAATGTTGATGCTTTTCGCTGACTTGAGTGAAGTTTTTAAAACGTATCGTGGGTGTTGCGTGAATTAGTGCACTGCAAGGGCCCGGGCCAGGCATCACGCATTTTCTCGGGCCCGGGCCAGGCTCGGGCTTCAACAAAAATATTTCGGGACGTGCTTCCCCGAGCGCATGCTCGGGGAAGCACGTCCCCCCCGTTTCCGCATTGATCATTTAGCCTAAATGAAAAACAGAAAAATCAAAGTGCGAGGTGGTCAATGCAGCGCCGTTAAAAATATCTTTCGCTGATACATATATATATATATATATATATATATATATATATATATATATATATATACATATATTATATATATAGGGTTTGGAAATGAGGGGCTCGTTAGGAAATACAGAAAGAAATGCCGGCAGTCTACAACGCCAAAGAAGGCATAGGGGAGTGGTTAGACTATTTATTACCGTTAGTGACGTTACATTATTATTAATGTTTATTAATTAAGTGAGAAAGAAAGAAAGAAAAACACGCACCCAGAGTGGGGACCGAACCCACGCCTTTCGATCGAAAGGCGTGGGTTCGGTCCCCACTCGGTGGGTTCGGTCCCCACTTAATTAATAAACATTAATAATAATGTAAAGTCACTAACGGTAATAAATAGTCTAACCACTCCCCTATGCCTTCTTTGGCGTTGTAGACTGCCGGCATTTCTTTCTGTATATATATATATATATATATATATATAATATATATATATTGCGAATCAGAAAGTGGGAAATGAGGGGCTCTGTGAAATAAGACAGAAAATAAGGGTTGGCAGTCAAGAAAACCTCGAAAAGCAAAGGGGAGGTTGTGGTGGGTCATAGAAACAGATGAAGAATTTTTTGAGTCAGAAAGAAAGTGGTGAAAAAATGCCCGCCGGATGGGATCCGAACCCACGACCTCCAGAATACCGGTCTGGTGCACTATGACCCACCACAACCTCCCCTTTGCTTTCCGAGGTTTTCTTGACTGCCAACCCTTATTTTCTATATATATATATATATATATATATATATATATATAAGGTTAGTAGAGACAAGGACACACGAGAAGGACATTAAAAAAAATAAAAGTTTACTGACGTTTCAGGGAGAGGACTCCCTTTCTTCAATGTCCTTCTCGTGTGTCCTTGTCTCTACTAACCTTATTTTTTCGCGCTCTGTGTGAGTTTTTGATTCCAGACTATATATATATATATATATATATATATATATATATATATATATATATATATATATATATATATATATATATATATATGTGTGTGTGTGTGTGTGTGTGTGTGTGTGTGTGCGTGTGTGTGTGTGTGTACAAAGCTCCGTCCAAGTTTAAGAAAATTACATGCGATATATCTGTATATATACTCGCTCTAGGTTGAAAAGGCCAATTTTTTCGGGCTCATACTCTGTCGGACGCAGGATGATATTTAGAAACAGTCTGGCGGGCTAAGGCTTATTTAAATTTGTGCGTGTGTGTGTGTGTGTGTGCAGGCACACTTGCACACGCACACACACACGCAGGCACACACGTACGCGCACGCACGCACGTGCGAGCACACACGCACGCACACACACACGCGCGTGCGAACACACATACACGCACGCATGCACGCACGGACGCACACACGCACGCGCAATAAAATTATGTTTCTTTAATAAATAAAATGATCACGCAATAAAATTATGCCGTGTGACTTAATTGGTGCTTTTCTGAGAATTGCGGTTGCGAATCCTGTATTTGCGCTCTTTTCGTTGACTTGACTGATGTTTTAAGACATCTGCCATGTGTGCTGCATGGGTCAAATTTGAAAAAAGAAAACGGGAAACGTTTGCGTACGCACGATGTAGTTTGCTCGGTATGCAGATCTTGATAGACAAATCAGCAAGAAAATAAAGAAAAAAATCAGAAGTGACGTATGCTGGCCAGCCTAAAGCACGCCACTCTTTCCTCAGTTGACACAATACGATATCAAAATCATCAAACAACGCAGAAAAAAATATCGGCATGATAACGAGCTCGATCGCTAAATCACGGCGCGGTCTGCTCGGTTGGCTAAATGGGATGAAGAAATGAGCAAACGGTAAATACATGACGTAGCTACCTTTCCCATAAAAACCCTGGTACATTAATAGCATTATCAACGGTTTTTACACGAAAAAAGAACTGTAGCCCCTCGGAGACTGCCCCAACGCACGCCTACCCGCCGCTACCCGAGGCGAAAAAGCGCTCGGGCGGGGCACGCGAGCGCCGCCGCGCGGGGTTGACACGAAGTGCCTCACTCGGCGGCCGCCGCTTTTTCCACTACCCAAGTATTCTAGTTCACTCTAGCTCTGCAGCCTAGAGTACCTTCATTCACGCATCCGCCGTACAGGGTAGAGACACGTATACGCTGGCGCCGCCATTTTCGGTTGCTCGCTCGCCGCCGAAGCAAGTCATTGTGTCAAAACCGCGCTAAAATTATCGCCGCAACGCGGTTTACTGAAGAAGTTTGAATCATATTGTATGTTTCGCTTTGCTAGGTCTCGTGGGAAACGAAAAGAATAACGCGTTGAGCCCGTTGGCCCAATTGCGGCGGCACGGGACCGTTCAAAGGTTGTCTCCACCCTGTACAGCGGTTGTGGTTTGTTCCCGCGTTTCTTTACGTTCCGTAACCTACCATACCGTGGCAAGCGTTTGGTTTGTTTTTGCCCGCATTTAAAACTGGCTTGTTTTTGTTCTGGGAGAAAATATTCGTTCCCTGAAACAGTGCTCGCTCGACAAATGGGGTCACGTAAGACACCGTTGCTTGCGTCAATCGGCCAGTGTCGTCTGAGACAACCCCAAGCCCCGTAGTGCTGTGCAGCTGGCTAAACCAAGCATGCTGTGCGCAGTACGAACAGCAGAACGCATCAGTACTTCTATGTTTACATGTGCTTTCGTAACTTCCACTGTTTGTCCCATCATTCTTATTGCTTTGTAAAGAATGTGCCCTAAATTTAAGCGCAAATCGCTCGTTCGTCTAGTTTGTAAGCTCTACCTAATTTTCGTCTGCTTCTGCCAGCCTCCGCCAATCGCAGAGCTTAGCTCATGTGACATCATAGGTTCAGTTGCGGGAAATGAGCTGGTGGGTCGCATGACCATTCCCGTTTTTCCTAATTATGTAGCTTATTTGAGCGAAGTTTACGTTAAAAGTGGTGTCAGTATGATTCTAACGAGACAATCTTTTGAATGAACCAAACTTGTGTTTTCTCTTCATGGCTCCTTTAAGGAAAGAAACATGTGCGCTCCAGGAAATGTCCCTGTCGATGATTACACCAAGAAATTTGTGATGCCTGGAGTAGGGAACCAACCTCCCATCGATCTTGATGGAATATCGAAACATGGGCTTGCGGGTAAATGCAACCAGCGCGCACTTGTCGCCCGAGATACTCAGACCTTGTTGCCGCAGGTAAGATCGCGTTACATTGGCCGCCTTTTGAAGTCGTGCCCGTAGCTTTGGTCGGTTGACCCCCGAAGCACAGAGGCAAATGTCGTCGGTATAAATGGATACGCAGACATTCTTGGGGAGAGCATGCACAAGTCTGACGATCGCTAGGTTGAAAAGCGTTGGACTTAGCACCGCACCTTGAGGAACACCACGTTGAACAAAGTGCTGTGATGTCGGGCCATCCTCCGTCATGACATAAAAAGATCTTCCGGACAAGAAGCTTTCTATCCATCGGTAAACTCGCCCACCAAGTCCGAAGTGCTCCAGGGCGTCTAGAATAGCCTCATGAACGACGTTGTCATAGGCGCCCTTAACGTCAAGGAAGAGGGCTGCTGAAATGCGTTTGCGACTTTTTTCTTGCTGTGCAAACGTTACCAAGTCCACCACGCAGTCTATGGAGGAACGCCCACGCCGAAAACCAGCCATAACTTCAGGGTATATATTGTTATGTTCGAGGTACCACTGCAGCCGCGTGAGTATCATTCTTTCCATAAGCTTGCATAGGCAGCTGGCCAGGGCAATTGGACGGTATGATGGAAGGTCGAGCGGAGATTTGCCAGGCTTGAGTAAGGGGACCAGACGGCTTACTTTCCACTCCGGTGGAACGATGCCATCTATCCACGCCTTGTTAAAGATGTCCAAAAGCGTTTGACGTGCTTGAGGACCGAGGTGACATAGTGTGGAGTAGGAGATTTCATCGGGACCTGGAGATAAGCTACGCCGGCAGGATGCCAGAGCCGCCTCTAACTCTTCCATGGAGAAGAGCACGTCCATTCGTTGATCGCGTGACGTGAAGACTTCACGGATCCTTGCAGATCGATAGCCATCAGTTCTAGAGGCAATCTTCATGCAGAAATCTTCTGCGACTTCTATCTCCGGACGGTTTTCATATAGTGCCAAAGCCTTGAATGGGTAGCGCTGCTGCACAGGTGTCGCCAGGCCACGCATTACTCTCCATATAGAAGACAAAGGCTTCCGAGGGTCGAGGGACTCGCAAAATGATTTCCACCGTTGTGCCTGAACCTGAGCGATGCGGCGCTGTATCTTCTTCTGTGTGCTTTTGGCTACCCTTAGGTCGTGTACAGCTTTTGTACGCCGGTACCGTCGCTCCGCTCGCCGTCGAATTGCCCAGAGGCGTTCAAGTTCGGTATCAAACTCTGTCACTTTGGGCGGCATTGTGACAGTACGCGTGGAAGCCTGGGTTGCACTGCCGATAGCAGTTTCAAAGCTTGTGGAAAGGCCCTCACAGCAGGCGTCCTCCATAAGGGATTCAAATTTCGTCCAGTCAGTATGTTTGGACACGTTGGGAGATATAGGGTGCCGGAATCCCTTAATTTTGATGTATGTTGGAATGTGATCACTGCCGCGGGTTTCAATGTCCGTAAACCATTGGAGATGTCCTGCGAATTGCCTTGAAGCGAAGGTCAGATCCAGGCAGCTCGCATAGGTCGGGCCGCGGAGAATTGTAGGACTTCCATCATTCAGTACACAGAGCCCATATTCTGACGCGAATGATGCAAGTCTTCGACCCCTGAGGTTCATCTTGGAGCTTCCCCAAAGCGGGTGGTGGGCATTAAAATCACCGGTGAGGATCCAAGGGCCTGGTGTTGTTTCGAAGATATGCTTTAGTCTCTGTCGATCAAGGATAGCTGATGGGGATATGTAGGCTCCTAGGAGCGTGAAAGAGAGCTGTCGTTTTAACAGTTAAGCATACGTATTGGTTGGTGTCGTGCGGGCGTATCGAATGAACAGTATATGTGAGTTCCCGGCGTATGAATACCATGACTTTGCTACTGGTCCCACCAGTAGATGACTCGATGCCTTCATAGCCGGACAGTCTTATTGCAGTTGGTAGGTTCTGTTCGCAGATCACGAGAATCGGGAACGGATTATTGAATACAAACTGGCGAATATCAGAAATTTGTGGTTTTTAACCTCTGGCATTCCACTGAAAAATGGACGCTCCACGGACTTCCTGGCGGAATGATGCGGTAGCACGGGCCATGATATTACGCGAGGCCTGCCAGTAGTGAAAAGTAGTTTTGTGAAAAGACACCATTAAGCAAGGCAGCACACTCTTCATCGGGAATAGAATCACCGTTGCTATGGACAAGCGATATTACAGTATCACTGTTGGCATTTATCACGCGCCAAAACTTTTTGATATTAGTTATGAGCACGTTTGGCAGGTTGTTGTGGAAAAAGTTATCTTTGGCAATTTTTAGTGCTCCTATATATTCTTAGGAGGCTCTCTTGTAATCTTACCAACGGGCGGGATTTGTAGATCGTTTAGCAGACCGGCACAGGCGCTTTTTTCTGTTTGACAAATGTTTTAAGTGAGCGTTATACCACGGAGCTTCTGGGTTAACCGTGATAGTATGAACGGGTAAGTACTTAGATGTAAGATCATTGACTTTTGATAAGAACAAGTCCCAGTTGATTTGCAGGCTACGGCTGTCAAAGCTGGCGGTGAATATGTCTAGAAAATTACTCAGTTCGACGTTGATTGCTTGGAAGTTGGCTTTGTTGTAATTTCGAATAATTTTAGTGTTTCGTGCTTTTTTAGGAGGTATCAGATTCCCGTCAAATGTAAGCAATAAGTGATCGCTCAGTTCTGGAAGATATGTTATGTTGGAAACAAGATCAGGGCGAGATGTTAGAACCAGGTCAAGAGTGTTAGAAACCGACTGCGTGATTCTTGTAGGTTTGGTTATGAGCTGCTTTAATGAAATCCATGAAGTCACTTGCTAATGAAGAAAAGGGCTGCAGGGTTGGGGGTTGATTTTGCCACCTAATATGAAGATTGAAATCGCCGCGTAGGATTAAGGGCAGATTCGAGTAGCTGGATATCACGTGGTTAATTAAATCGTGTAGATCATCTGTGAAGCCTGGTGGAAAATTGGGTGGACGGTAGCACACTCCTAAAACAATTTTTTGGTGAGCTATCTGGACGACAGCCCAAACAGTTTCAATGTTGTTACTAACGTGGACAACACTTGATGGTATTTCTTTGCGCTTTGCTAGTAGGACACCGCCACCGTGTCGTGTATCGCGATCAAAGCGATACACAGTGAAATGGTTAGCTTGGTCAAATAACTCGTTGTCTTGGATGTTTGGATGCAGCCATGTCTCGGTTAATGCTATTTTATCGGGATTGCAGGTGTCGATGTACGATGTTAAGCAGTCACGCTTGCTCATAAGGCTGCGAATGTTACACTGCATGAAAAATAGTTTTGATGCACGATTCGCACCGCCCCTCTCAACTCCCTAGCTTTCGACACGTGCCTGAGGTAACGGTTGAGAAGTAGCGATGGAGTCTGCGCACGCCTGCCCATCGGTGCTACCAGCAAGGTGGTTAGTTCCTTGCGATGACGAGCATTCGATAACTTTATCGGCTACAGAGTCGTACATGCTTCGTGCACGACAGAGTCGTACATGTACGACAGAGTCGTACATGGTGTGTTGCTTCTGCCCAATTCACACTTATCGGAACAATAGAAAAGAAATGAGCTCTTGGTAACCCAGTTCGAAGCACGGCATGGGTGCCTCGATTCAGGTCACTGAGCTTGCACGCAACAGTAGAGCCCTTGTAACCGCTGCTTCGAAATGGCTACCTTGCTGGCGAAAATAAATGTGAAATCAGGTAAGGCTAGACGGCAGACAAAGTGTCTTTTTTCTGTTACGCTGGTCCACGCGCCTAATTGGGATCAGGAGCAACATCCTGAGCATCCCTATAGTATCGTAATAAGTTTCAGCTAGTCTCTGAACTCTTTCTTTGAACACCTGTGAAGTTCCCAGGAATTTATTCTGTAGTAGCTTGTTTCCTCACCCCTGGAATTTCTTGTGCAGTGCGTTGAATGCACTGATGACTTGAAAACTAATTGGGTTTTTGCTATTTTTTAGGGCAGCGCGGTTACCACGAGTCGCTGCGCCCTGATATGTAGTTTATAATAAATTCTCTTTTCACGCAGGTCTTTTGCGTAGCAAACGGGGAGGTGCCAATGCTTGAGCACACGTCCAGTGTTTGCAACGTGTTAGCTTGCGTGGGAGGTTCAAGCTCGGCGAAGAATAAGGCCTGACGAGGTACTCGACATTCTGCTGAAGTGTCTCTAGAGCTCCTCGCTAGCGTTTAGCTTATGATTGTAAGCGTCGGGCCATAAAAGCAAATGTAGGGACACGCTAACGCTTTTCCACGTTTTTGCGCCAAAGAGAAACGAGAGGAGGGCGTAAGTTTATTTGCTTTATAGTCATACTATAGTGCGCGGGTAGTTAAACCAAAATGAGGCTCGTGTACACGGAAGCTTTTTCGTCCTTGTAACAACCGGATGACACGAGTGCAATTTTGTGATTAAGAAGTCCGAGTTTGGGTGATCGGTCTCGTCACCTCTAGCGATAACCATTACAGTTTTAGGGTTGCAGATAAACAGTTTACAGTTTTAATTCGTCAAACTCTCGCTTTGGCTAATTAGAAACGAGAGTTGTTTCTCGAGAGGGGCAAGTGAACGCTTGACTAAATAACCACTTGTCGCTGGTACAGAAATGTTGACCCACGATACATAGCGGGAGAAAAGGCTAGCCTGCACTGGCATGGCCGACACAACAGCAAATCGAACATTTTTTTGGCAGAATTGGATAAAACAAATTTTATCGCCGCAATGTCAAGCTGACGTAGAAAAAAGTTGTCTTTATTCCACGGTACAGTGTTAATGGCATTGATTATAGACGCAGACCTTGAGCCGATAACTTACTTTGGCGCCCTGTTTGATGCGCCAGCAAAGGAGCGGAATATTAGATTATCCGGTCGAGGTGATGTTCGCTTGTATTTCCACTGAGTCCGTCTCCCGTTTGTTCATTGGTACTTTCTCCAAGAAAAGGTATTACACCAGCACACACAAAAAGCTGCGAGGTAACGAAACTTGCTCTTTTCGCTTTACAAAGTGTACAACAAAACATAGAAAGTAAAGAAAGAGCGAAGAATCCTGACAGACGAACGAAAATCAAGCGAAAATCGGGGAGTAAGGATTGGGCCTAGCAAAGCCTCGTCGTAACTTAATTTTCTCTCGGGGGTATAAAAGCACAGAAGAAAATCCCGAAGCGACGTCAAAGACCTCCGCCGCATCCCTTTCCTTCGTTTTTGTTGGAGGTGGTAACGACAGTTGATTTGTTTGACGATAAAAGCCGGTCGTGTATTTATTTTCCCGCCTCCTCATTTTTCTATAAAGCGCTAGCCGGTCATTCGCTTCTCCAGTTCGAGCCTAATTTCGCACTCACGTGTATGCCAGACGTACCGCTCGCTATTGAATTTTCAACGCTCACGCCACAAAAAGAAAAAAAAGAAGATCTTGCACTAAGTAATTTCCATTTTTCGCATAAGCCGCACGCGGTGCGCATTCTCGCTGGAAAGCGATGAGGTCCTAGCTCCCATTGGCGCGTTTTTTTATTATTTTTTTCTCTATTGTTTGCGAGGCGTATACGCGCCTTTTCTTGCTTCCAGTAGCCAGAGGGCGTTGTCTTCTCTCAACGCTTTGTTGGACGGCTTCGAACGTAAACTAAGATATGGTGATGAGCTCACACGTGGTAGGCACCTTCTCGCGGTCCCAGTTGCGATAGAGTTTTTAACGGCTTCTACAAGAAGAGAAGTATTTACATTCATGTTGGCGTCGATATACCGTGTATGTCCGAGGTACTGTCACTGAACGATATTTCGAAAGCACGCAAAAAAGCGCGAATTGGCTACCCTTTGTATCTCCAACAAATGTCGCCACGCTTTTGCGAGGAGTAAGAACAGAGAGAAGTGTTTTCAACTAGCGAGGCGCCCAAAGCCGGGCCGGGGCAAGGACCTTTCCGTTCTCCCCGCGGCCCAATCTGGCAGGACCTCCTCCTGATAAGCTCGTCGGCCCTTTCACGCTGTTTCGTAATCATTCGCCGCCTGGGTTGGGCAGGCGTTTATTTTCAATGCATGCGCACCTCCCACCCCGTGGGTGTTATAGTCTTTGCCTGGATGCGCGTTTTGCCCTGCACATTCGCAACATCCCAAAGAGCGATAGCGCGGCCAGCGGGATGTTCCGCCTAATTGGAGGCTGACGCACCAGTGCGTCACCGATGGGGGCTGCACCCTTGAAAGTCTGCGTTCATCTCTATTTTTTTTTCGCTTTCGGGGTAGTTGCTAGTAATCACTCTATCGTTTGCACTCGCGCACGCAGTGCCCGCAAATGGTACGACGCTGGCGTGTGAACCCTTACTAGGTCCAGTTCTTGCGGGACCCTGCGATTGGAGTGCACTCGGACAAGTGCTCGTCGAAAGATTTCTCGTTCAGTTCGTTTGAGCGTCGCCGGGGTTTCTCAACACCCGAACGTCTGAACCGTGTGCGGTTTGCGTCGTGCGCTGGTTTTCTTGCTGGGCGTGACGACCGCGGCGTTGCACAATTTTGTTTCGGCTCCCGCGTCTGCGGTCGGCTTTACCGCAACACACGCGGAGGTTGTTGCTTCGGGCGCTTTTACTACGCTGCCGCAATCGCCGAGACGCTGCGCGCACTCGCAAAGTGCGGTGCGTTTCCTTTTATCACAGCCTACACAACTCGGGGGTAACCACCCACGCTATCGTAGAGCTATCCCCTTTCGTTGTTTTGTTTCGCTTAAGCGTGGTCGTCTGCTGAGTGATCCGTGTACGTCGCCATCTTAAGTTTCCGCAACTTTCATTCAGACGCCGGCTCTCTGTTTTTGGTGGAACGGCGCATCGTCGTATTGAGGGGAATCGAAACAGTGTCGGCGCGCGAATTCTTCTGTTTGTTTCGATTTTGTTTGTTTTGACGCTACAGCCAATCGTCGTGATCTTTCAAAGCACTTTCTCGATATTGCCTTCAGTGCCGACTATCTATCGAAAATAACTCGCCAGATGTACAACGTGAGGCGCTCCGGGGCTTCGTTTGTCGTTCTTTTTATCCTCAATTTCGGTTGGGCGTGATTGCAAAACTTGAGAGCTTCTGGAAAGTTTAAATAAAAAATGGTGCTTCTTTTCATCTTTACCGTTAAAGCTCTTACTCAGTGGTCTTACTTTCTTGGCAGGGGTGTTTTCCTTTTGTACCAATAAAGAAGACGCACTTTCTTCGATACCTTTGAACGCGCGCAGCCTAGGGTCATTCCGAACTTAGGGTGGAAGTTTAAGAAATTCTCTCGGAGAATTTACCATCACTAGTATCTTGCGTTCTTTATTGTATCGATTCTTTCTAAAGAATTATGTCCCTTCGAACGATGCCGATGCTTCTGTGGCGTTTTTTCAAGGTTAAGTCTCCTGCCACGCGCGTGGCACGAGCTGCGCCCCCCTGGCAACAGCTGCTGCCACGCAGAAGTGACGTCAAGCTAAAGTAATCACGTGACTTCCTGTGACGTCACAAAACAAAAGTTATATTTACGTCATTTGATCATGCCACTTTTTTGTGTTGACGACGGCAGCCGGGTGTTCGCGTCTTGTGTCCCGATGTTCTCCGCCCGTGGTTCGAATGGCAGGCCTGACGCATCGTTACGTCCTTATCTCCCTGTACAGCGGCTGCCTCGCGGCGCTTTTTTCTTGTTGGGAGGTGTGCTTGTAATTATTTAGATTGGGTATTTTTTGTGAACTTGCTGTTGCACGTCTTGGTAAGCCTAACGCATTGTTTTCTGTACGCTGCTTCGCCCCGCTTTTTACATGCTCCTTGAACTGTACTGTTGTCGTTTAATATTTTGTAAGCTTCACGTTGTTTTGCAGTTCGCGTGCTATTTGCTTTACGCGCCTGCATTTGTTGTCTACTTGTGCCTCGCTTCTTCCATGCCAAGCCTTGTGTTCTGATTCTGGAGTGGTGGCTCAATTATAACACGTAGGGATCAGTATTTTCCATCGCGTCGCGCCGTAGCGAGCGACGTAGTGTCAGCGTGTGCACGAATCGAGTGTCGTCAGGTAGCGCACGGCATCATCGAACGCAATCCGATCTCGCATGTAGCTTCTGCAATTTTTCCCCCGGGGCAGTAGTACTGTCGCCGAGAAATGTATCCTGACTATTCCACAGAAACGATCTGTGCGCGTAGCGCTGCAGAATCCGTGCAGGGAGCGCAGTTGTACTTCCGTGGGTGGAGCCCAACTGCCCGTCCAAAGATATATCTATTCAAGATACCACTGAAACCATTCGCTGACTGGCTGGCTTGTGCAAGGAGGCTCAAGCTCCAACTGTGCAAGCATGGGAGAAGTGCAGCCGATAAGATCGCCGTGTGAGCCAAGTTTGGAACTTCTGCTAATAGTCCTTTAAAAGTCTGGTGTGCATAAGGTTAACAAGTGACAATTCAGTTATTGTTCATCTATGCTCAGATTTGTTGCTTAGTACCATTGTGCTTTCAACTTAGGAAGTCTTAATGAAATGATAGGCAAGGCTTAAAATTACTGCTTGGCTCTTATTTCCCTTTCCTTCGCTCCAGTACCTTTCGCCTCCTCTAACCTGATTAGGCAACAGATCTTCCTCCTGCATCTGCTTTGAGTATGTATTTTGATAGGCTCGTTCCTTCTTTACTCTTGTGTTTGGCTTGGTTGGAATTGAACATAACCAGGCACAATACTTTCATTCACTCTCAGCAGGATGGGCTAATGATGATGAGAGCTTATCTCGGAGGCTTGCAGTCTTTGCACAAATTCCAAGTGGCTGTGACATCTATATGCCCATCCCAAGCACTCTGCGGAGTTCAACTTGACACTAATGCTTGTATTCGCAACTGGTGAAGCGTGCTTAAGCGTCTACTGTCAAAGCCTTTGGGGTAGTGAACAGGAAGAGTTTCCAATTGTGAGGGGACGTTTCACATTCTATTGCTTTTTAACTCCGCACTGTGTAAACTGTTTTGGAAAATTGCTCAAGTGAATTTACTTAGTGGTAAGGGGCTTTATAAAATGTCCCAACAATGATGCAAGTCTCGTCAGAAGCCAGCTGCTCGAAAACACATTCACGGGTTGTGTGTTGTGTGCCCATTAGCTGTTTCTTTTTCTTCCACAAAACGGGCACTTAAACAATCCTTTAAGCCAACAGGCGTAAAAAATAGTTCATCAAGTACAACTTCGGGGTAATGGTTGGTGTCGAGCGTGACACTGCCCACTCCCAAGAGTACTTCTTAATTCCTTGTGCAAGAACTGGAGCCAAGGCCACGTGCGTAGATGTGAATGTCTGTCGGTGTTTGTGAAAGTTGCAGTACAGCTGGAAGGTGTATGGATCATGGGTGGCTTTAACAATAAAATGACTGCTGAACGTACTTTTGCTCTGGTATCAATGAGCAGCATGTGAGCATTGATAAGTGCTTCACTGTTGACATTTTTGTTACACAAAAGCAGGCCATGTTAAAGCCCCCTGGCAAATATTCATGAAAAACACTGGACCAAAAAGCTGCCAACACATGGAAACCATGTTGATCACGGCACCTTTCCTAGTACTTCAGTACCGTTTATCAGTGCTGTGTTTTTCCCCCCAGCTAGTAAACTATCCCAGCGTTGCACCTTAAGCCAGAAATCAAACACTTGCTTGTCAATGACAAGTGATCTGCCAAACTTCCGTGTCTATGCAAAAAGTGAGTAGCTCTACTTTCTCTGCACTGTTTGTGCTGTGAAGTTCCGTTTCTAAACAAAATGCCAGGGTTCTTCTGGAAGATGCACAGCATTAAAACCTCAACAAAAAAGGAATAAGCACGCGATACTTTCTTGCACTACACTAGAGCCCTGCGGGAAAGCCAAACCAGCAAGTGATCTTTTTCTACAAAGCGCTGCAGAGGAGCCAAGAAAAAGATTCCTTTTTGCGGACACCAAAGCTACGCTGGAAAGCCAAAATGTGTGGTGTCTGTTAATGCAGATTAGCTGCAAGACGGGCATGTTCACGCAAAGATTTATGAGCCAGGCTGGCGGGGTAACAAAATCATTGAATGAGGTTACAACAAAATGTGTTTGCTATAAATAGCAATTAAAGGTATAAAATGGTTCTGACACCAATTAAATGGCCTGTTGGAAATCATTGGCAAAACCTAAAGAGCAACATTTCATAAGCTGCAATTGAGAAATAGTAAAGCGTGGTTGGGGCCTGAATTCAGCAGGCATGCTCCAGCTGAGAATGTATAATTGCAGAGCAAAACAATTATAAAGGCCTAGGGAAAAGGTGAGCTTAGTTGAGTTTACCACCAAGGTATTTGGTAGAGAGAATAGTTACAAAAATAAAGAAGCAACATGGGAAGCTTTATTTTCCCTGATTTAAGTTTATCAGCACTGAGCTTCATGTTCTGCATGTCCCATTGAAGAATGTTACACCTGCATGCACTCGGCACATCACATTTTACGGTATAACACAGTTTACTTCGAACATAGGTAAATAAGAGAATATTGCATAAGCAGTTCATTTATACGTGAAATAGAAACAGCAGGGTTTTTAAAACGAAGCCCGTAAGTGTGCTGAATGAAAGGGACCAATGATGAGTTTATGTTGCCACTAATAACAAATTTCAACGACCTTGTCAGAAACAAACCCCTTTCATGGAGGGACTGTGTGTAATCAAGATTTTTTTGATAAAAGGTTGTAAATGCCCTGTAAATGTATGTCAAAAGGTATTTTAACGCCCTAGTCGTGGCCTGTGAGTCATCGGCGCTTTTTTCTGGTGTTTAGATGATCAAGGGCTGTTGTACGGGATCCACCTTCTCTTCTCACTTTGGTCACCATCTTTCTTAGTCACTGCATTCATGTGCTTGGTCAGGGAGCTAGCAAGCGAGGACGACAGTCGGCACCAACTATCAGCTGAGTTCCTTCAGGCTGGGACAATTGCTGGAGAGGCTAAACAATGTTTTTAAAATCCCTGAGAGCTTTCACTTTTTGTTTTGTTAAAGAACGTTTAGGCAACCCTTCAACTGTCCGAAATAACAAAAATGACTATTGTGCCCGTTAAATAGTTAATCTACACACAGTGAACGATGGCACAAAATCTATCAATGCGAACCTACCCTTTGAACCTGCTTAATATTTAGCAGAGACTCACTCCATTCATTAGCTGTTTTATGGCACTGTGGGTGGGCTACTGGTTTCCACCTATGGAGCCTGTGGGCCGCACTAGTTTCCAGTCGTCCTGGCAAATGTTTTTGGAGACTAGCACTACCCTGCAGTGTACGAGCTATGGATTCCTTGGGTTGGCCATGTGAAATTCTAGTGAATCGTTACAAGCCACCAAAGAAAGTGAGCATTTGTTTATCGACCACTGTTTTGTGGCCATGAAAAGTTTCGTTCATTAATTAAAAAGACTAACAAATGAGATCAATTTTATTGCAAACTTCAAACAAATAACTGTTATTACAGAAAATGTGTAAAGCAGCTGGAGCTCCATAGCCACTTTCCAGCTATTTCTCCATGCCATCAGAGAATCTTGTTTGTGCGACTAACAGATACCGACCTATTCCACTGCAAAGAAACATAACTGGGCGATTGCAGTGGGGCCTCTAGTTCCGTTTGATCATATCACTTGAGTGTTTACGTACAGTTAACATACTGATGACTGTGTTTATAGTGCATGCACATATAACATCAATGTAGTTTGAAATTGGGATCTTTTGAACCATTTCTTTTTGTTAAATTCGCCCCATGATAGCCTTGACGTTTGCCTATCAATTACATTTGCAGCATGCTCGCTGCTTATACCTGTTTACACAAACAATCCGTAGATGCTTTCACGTTCCAGGCATATCTTAAGATTCTCTTTGACGTTGCTTATTGAGCCTGTGCAGAACCCATAGGTTTTCATATGCTGGAGTGCATGTAGGTGTATTAGACATGATGGCCGGCCAAGCGTATACCCTTCCTATTGCCGTCTCTACAGCCTCTTCTCTGACCCTATCGTCTGGTTGTGTGTCCTGAATTAACTTCCTTTGCATGAGGGACTCAGTCAAGTCTGGCCAACATAGCGTACACCACGGTACAGTGAGACGTGAAAGTTATACCAGTGCAGTGGCTATGAGATGAAGCGTCTAGCTAGTCTACCTTTTGAAGGTCGCTGGTCCTAAACTGTTGTAGAATCATGTATCCTACTACGAAATATTTGGTTTCTACTAGGAAATCTTTTTAAGCGCTGAATATCACGCAATTATGATCCTTGTGGCGCATGCTCACAAGACTTTTCTGCTCATAAAACGTATCGTGGGTGTAAAACAAATTTTAAGCTACAATTTCGCCCACTAGAAAATAAGAACTTCCCGATTTTCGGAAGATTTCCTTGCTAATATTTCAGAAGAGGAGATCTACTGTAGTGGTACGTACGTGGTACATGTGTGGGGACACCAAAGATTACCTTTCCTATTCTCGGCGCAATTGTCTGTAATTGTAATGCGCACATGTACCTAGTAAAAAACGGTTGCCGCCACTACCCTTCGTCCTCGGCACTGTACATTCTGATTATCTTTTGGCGCTGCTAAAATGTCTTCATTTCGAGAACACACACCGCGATTTCAGGTCGCCCATTTAAGCATTCTGGACTTGCCGTGGTGCAAACTGTTGATAGCAGATGCCGCCGCGCCGACATGCGTCGGAAGGTTCACAGAATTACGCTCGGACGGTGTCTTTTCTTGTGTGGAATGTAGCTTGTTCGAACGAGGCCAGTCGGCTGTGCGATGTCGTCTCACGTACGCTGAAACTGTACGCAGGTACCATCGGCGTACACCAAGCATAACCAAGCGGTCACAGGTCAACATTACTCGAGAGCGGCTATTTTGCTGTGGTCTGGAAAGGCTGGCTGGGTCCCCACGCAATACATAATCACAAGCAACTTTCTCACGTTTTCAGATAGTGCTTCTAACAATATGAACTCTTCTAACAATATGAACTCCGGTTTATCTACGTTGTCGGCCCGAGAAAATCGGAGCTTCGTCACGCTTTCGGATACGCGACTCCATGTGCGCGATACGGCAGCTGGCAGCAGCAGCAGCAGCAGCATCGCCGGCTGCTCCCGCAAGAACAAAAAATGTTTGTTTAGAAAAGTTTTAGCAGTTCAATGGTGCGTTATTTTGTACTGCAAATAAAAAAAAGTGTATTTCGGACTACACTACACAAAATAATGACAATTATTAATGTTATGACGTCATTATGACGTCACGCGTGGCAGCAGCCGTTGCCAGGGGGGCGTGGCTGCTGCCACGCGCGTGGCAGGAGACGCTGCCTTTTTTCAATCTCCCAAGTAAAAGAAAACGTTCTCTTTTTTTTTTTCGTGTACAAACTTGAACAACTCGGAGAGTACGGAAAAGTGCATTCGATGCCGAAATTGTGAGACCCGAGGCGAGGCCGTAACTGCCGCTCGCCTGAGAGTGGCCGGTCTGGCAATCCGTCTTAGCTTTAATACGACTTTTGGCGCTCGGAAGTTCAAATCTATCCTAAATTTACACTCGTGGTTTTGAGCCTGTTTCCCAGCTCTGCGCTTCTGTTCCCTCCTGTTTTCGGGCAACCTTCAAGTCCCTGCTTTCCTTTATTTCCCGAGTGCGCTGACGGGGGCGTTGTTGTCGTCGACAGCTTCGAGTTTATGCTTTTTTTCATCTTCCAGTCCCACCATTCCCTGTCAACATTTCTTCGCTTGGGCTAAATCTAATAGCACGTCGTAGTATAGGGCTTTCAAAGGGCCCACTCTGACAAACGTGACTTTTTTGTCGTTTTTTTTTTCTCTCTCCACATCTTGAAGAGCAAAAAATTGTTCGGAGGGTCGTTGTACACGTACGTTCTGGTCTGTCTTCTTCGTCGCTGTCGCCTCTTCAACAAATCCCCACCCAACAGCTGCGTTATGTCGGTCGGCCCCAAAATCGCTTTAAAAGTGGAGGAGATAGCGCGAGAGGCAAGCGTGTTATTGTGCGATCGATAAACCCTGGTCTTCGTTTTTTAGTCGTCTTTAGTCGTTTTTTTGCTTCTTTTAATTTTATAGGGCTAGATGGGCGTCACACTCTTTTGACAAAACCTGGCGCGGCTCGCCGGATGTCACACTCCGCTCAAATTTTGCCCTTCGGTAGCCGTAAACAGGCACCAGAGTTAACGAGAAAATAATGTAGTTCGCACATGCCACGTTGACAGTTTTTATTATTATTGCCGTGTGACTGTACACCGGGAAAGAGTTTCTTTAATTATTTGATAGTTCTCATCGTGCGCTTGGCCTCTCAGTGTATGTTCTGTTCCTTCGTACTTGAGAGAGGCAAAACTTTTATGAGCTTAGACTTCGTTTGCGGGTTCACCGCATTAAATTAGGCCATTGACATTGTGGGAGAAAGTGAAATATTTATGGCTTTTCACAAAAAAAAAGTATTTTTTTTTTCGAAAGGAACACACAGTTTTATTTCTTTGAAGTATGGTGGAGTAGAATTGAATACCCGAGCGAGATTTGATTACATTATTTTTTTTGTTTTTTTTTCGAGGTACCCGAAAATCTTGTTGCGTTTTGTACTTAGGTTTATTTGCCACTTTTTCGCATATGCTTCAGCATTTTACATGAATATGAAATGCATAGTTTTGACCTGTGTCCTCGTGCTTGTACGAGGGCAATCAAACGTTCTTTTGCAAACATTTTCGCAGATATTTCGATAGCATTTTGAGTGGCTTGCACGATATCCACTTTTGATTCAGCGTGTAAGACGGAGTTAGAGCAGGGGTGGAAGTCAGATTGCAATATAAGAAGGGCAACGCCTGTATTGAAGAAAGTAAGCAAGTTATTCTGCAGGATGCCGCTTGATCGAAATTGACACATTATTTTGACCTTTGAAGAGCTGTTTGGATTAGCAGCGCGATGCACGATTGCCGTGCATTGATCGATAAAAACGTCTGTTTCTTACCCCAACAGTATGTCACCTCAAGAAAAAAATGTAAAAACTTAACACACGCGTCAGTTTGGCACGTCTACAAGTAACGAATTGTTTTAGTAAAGCTTGTGGAGGCGAACATATTCGATGCCTAGAACATAAAGCAGAACAGGCAATTTCCTTTTTTTTAACGCGAAAGCCTTAGATCTCTATGCTTCAAGCACGCTTGTCGTGAGGCTCAGAAAATCGTGAGGTACAAAAAATAGGAGCGCGAATCGGGGATTGCGCAGAAAAATCGGAGGAGGGCTCTAAGAAGGTGCAATGAAGCGCAGCATTGGAGGAGGTTGGGGCGCTGGCGCACGCGCAATGCGAGCCACCTTGAGAGCTGGAGCTGCCGACGGGGGCTGACAGGATGCTGCTGGCGACGGCGCGCGAGCGGAACGAGCTTCGGAGGGTGGGGTCCAGTGGTAGATCAACGTTCAGCATTAGATCCAATGTAGGTCCAACTAGGTCTTTACAGACACATTCGTAGATAGTTATAAGCATTCCCCGTAATTTATTGTTCATCCTGGGCTGACGTGTTACACTCGAACCTCGTTATAGCGATGTAGTATCGGGGCAGTAATTTAGTTCGTTATATCCAGTATTCGTTGTAGCAGCGGAGCTAAAAATCGGCTCAAACCAGTCAGTCTGGTTCCGGAAAAAATCCTTGTTAAAAAAACGCATTATTTCAATCTTCGAGCCTACTATAAACAAGGTAACGCTTATCTTTCTCCTTGTGGCATTTCAAGCTCAATGAACCAGAACAGAAAACGGGAAATTGCAACAGAACAAAGTTCATTTGACAAAACAGGCCTGCGTTCCTATTTTTTCGAGGAAGGATGCGATCTTTGTCTGGTGGCAATTCAGAGCACTGAGCAGGAGGAAGTTTTCCACAGTGTCCGCGAACAAAGGTACTTTTTCTACTTATGCAGTTTAGGACGCCGGGAGTTTTTCCAAGCAGCTTCTCAGCCTACTGGTCAATTTTTTCTTTGTTATATCCGATAGTGCGCGTGGTTCCCACAGTTTCATTTCCGTTGTAAAAGAACCAGAGTCATTGAAATAAAGCGTGACCAACTAAATTTCGTATTTGGTTCGCTATAGCCGATAATTCGCTATATCAGTCTTCGTTATAGCGAGGTTCAACTATATATGGTGCCATGCTATTCTCTCTCCCCCCCCCCCCCCTCTTCTTTTTGTCCTTCCTGTGTCTATTGCTACCCTGAAACCTGCGAGTTAAGAAGGTGTCGGAAGCTGTAATGGCAATACAGGTTGCAAGAATTTCGCGCTGTTTACGTACACAATTTCGATCGCTAAAGAGATTTTCTGCACTACAAGTCTTTCTGAGGTACCCCACTCTGTAGAGAGGCTGCTGTTAACAGGCCACTCAAATTTTGTCATGACGCCGCCACCGAGCCCGAGGATTTAGTTTGATAACAGCGCTAGGACAGGACACAGAGAAGGCGACACGAGACTGGGCGCACGAACAGCGGCACGAACAGCGCCCAGTCTCATGTCGCCTTCTCTGTGTCCTGTCCTAGCGCTGTTTTCAAGCTAAGTATGTACCAACAAGCCCGAATGAACAGTTTTTGAGCCTGAGGATGTTCCTTCTTTCCGCGCTAGCGGCGGCTGCTTGAAGGGGCCATGCAGACAAAACAGAAGTTTAGTTCATTCGAAAGAATGCCTCGTTACAATCATACTGACACCATTTTTAACGCACACTTCGCTAAAATAAGCTGTATAATAAAGAAAAAAATGCAATGGCTATGCGGCCTACTAGCTCATTTACCGCAACAGAACCTATGATGTCATATGCCCAGCTGTGCGATCGGCGGAGGCCGGAAAAAGCAAACGCAAATTAGGCAGGGCTTATAAGCTTGCAGACCGAGCTCTTTGCGCTTAAATTTAAGGCACATTATTTTTATAGGAGTAAGAATGGTAAGGTGAAACAATGTAAGTTGTGAAAGTACACGTAACGATAAAAGTAGCGATGCGTACTGCTGTTGGTACGGCGCGCACTGTATGCTTGTTTTAGCTGCACAGCAATGCGGCGCTTTGGGGTTGTCTTACACGACACTGGCCGATTGGCGTAAGCGACGGTGTGTTACGTGACCATATGTGTCGAGCGAACACTGTTTCACGAAACGACTATTTTCTCCCTGAACAAAAGCAAGCCTGGTACAAATATGGTGAAAAGCAAAGCAAAGGAAGAAAACGGCCCTTGGCGGTATGGTAGCGCCATCTAGGTTGACTAACGGTAAACAAGTCTCCTCACAAGCTTAAAGACCTGTTCGTGTGACGTCACTGCAGACGTCATGAAAACACGCGATTTGGCAGGACAATCAAAATTTTAACCTACATTTATTAATCCCTCTATGAATAAAGCATCATTTGCTTCCGGACAAGCGCTGGGGGCACTGTGAAACATAAAATATTTCGTATAAAACAAACTTCTAATTTGTCTGCGTGGCATTTTTAATCACAAACAGGATATATCATTTCGGAAAAACAACGCGTAAGAAACAGAAAACAACAAGAAAAGACCGCGACACAGCGCTGAACTCACAGCTGAAGATCATTAGAAAGCAACACACATATATATGACACTCTGAACAACCACGTCGCTTTATATCTGGCCGACCTAGGGCAATCACATCTGGTAGTGATAAGCACTCGGTCACCAAGATATGAAGTCGCATGGTTGTTCAGGGTGTCATATATGTGTGTGGCTGGCTTTCTAATGAGCTTCAGCTGTGAGTTCAGCGCTGTGTCGCGGTCTTTTCTTGTTGTTTTCTGTTTCTTACGCGTTGTTTTTTGAAATGGTCAGTCTCAGGCAACTAGCCCAACTTGCCGTCCTTGCATACGATATACCGCATTAACGCGCGTATAACCCACCCCTACATATAATCCGCACCCCTACTTTCAACCCGCTGGAAAATAAAGAAAAGTAGCAGTGGCTTAGCATGGCTATGCCAGGATATACGTAGCCTGAGCTAAGGTTCAGCTGGTTATTCTTAGCTTTCCTGGTTGTCTAGGATTAGCTTGATCATCATTCTTACGGCTGCCTCAATGACACACACATGGTGTATACGCATTATGTGACACATGTGTATTTATCAAGCATCTCCGGTGTAGCGTCACCAATCGCCCCAGAGCTAAGCTGGTTCCCCAGGCGCACGCCGGTGTTGCTGCGACGCACGAGCCATCGGTTCCACACCCGGCCACCCATCGCGTGATCATCAAGTGGACCGGGCTGCCACGTTCGGAACGGAGGTCGGCGAAGATGCTGGGGGCGTGGGGTGTGTGAGAGACGCCGGGCAGCGAGCAACGTTCTGTGCGCCGTGTTACGTCACTGATCCTCGCACATGCGCAGCACGGCTCTCCAGGAGCCACGCGAAACTGCTCAACCTCGGCCAGTGTAACTCACGCTACAAAATAATCCTCGCGTATTTCCCGCACATTTCACAAATAAAAGGCTGCACCAAAGCTACTGCTCAAGCAACGCATCACATACTATGTAGACAGAAAAGGCGAAAATTTAGCAAGTAGAATATACTAACTGCAAGGCAGTCAGGAGCTTCACGGCATAGGGGCTTCACGGCACAACGCGCATTGCCGTGAAGTTGCACTAAACGAAAAAAAAAACCGTTTATTATTCTCAACTCTAATTTACCACTGAAATTTTCGCATTTTGCTGTGGGTTATACGCGTGAAAATACGGTATGCATGGCTGGAGCAGAAATTCAAATCTTCGCTAACACTTTCATAACCATCTTCGTCAAGAAGTGACAAGTCATCCCCAAGCCGTGCTTTGCCGTGACGGGTCTCGCGGGTGGACCGCGTTCTGTGAGGGTGCGTACATACTGTGAGAGAGAGTCAGACTGTTTCCACGTTGCAGAAACGATGTTGCGATATTCCTGGGACACAAGCCTGTCATTTACTCGTGACAAAATATGTGCATGCGCGAGCCTTCGGTCCACAGCAGTGTGCCTCAAAGCTGAGGTGTAGCTTGCGACCGAAAAAGCCCCGATATGAACGTATGGTTGTGAACGGTTGCGAAAAACGGTACCTCCAGCACTCCTTCGCGCATTTTAACCGCCCAAGCACAAAAGTGGCTTTCAAGCAAGGCCATGTGTTGACGGATAACATTGGAAACGTGTTCGTTGGCGGAACAGCGCGGTGAGGTGTTCGCGGGCCTAATTGAGAATATACATGCGTAGAATACGCGTAATTCGAGCCTAAGTTGCCCCAGATCAGTAAGACAGTACGTCAACCCGCCGCGGTGGCTCAGTGGCGAAGGCGTTCCGCTGTTATGCCCAAGGGCGCGGGTTCATTCCCAGCCGCGACGATAATCCCGTGTGTCGAGATTTCGAAGCGCGTTAAAAATACCCAGGGGGCCGAAATTAATCCGGAGCCCTCCACTACAGCGTGTCTCATAGTCCAGGTGTAGCTCCGGCGCGTCAAAGTCCCAAAATTAGGAAAAAAAGTACGTCTGATAACGAACGCCGCAGCGGCTGCCCGTGTTTTTTTTATTTCCATCGGTAAGAACGAAGGGGGTGTTAACACATACACACACGCCCTCTCTCACTCTCACTATATATCTCTCACACTCTCTCTCACTCACACCCACACTCACACTCACACTCTCTCACACTCACACTCACAAACTCTCTCTCTCACTCTCTCTCACTCACGCACTTTCTCTTTCTTTCCCTCTATTTCTTTTTCTCTCGTTCTTTCTCACACACAAAAAAAAAATCCAAAGCAGGTAAGAGCAAGGAAAGCTTGCAACTCAATCTCGACTAACGCGGTTGAACAGCGCAGCTATTGCGTTGTTTTTCACGATCTAGCTCAGTTAGCATCTGCGTTCATCTACGCCGCCGCGGGCAATGGCACTGACCCGCGTCGTCGTCCGGCATTTCACCGTTCACTTGTTTCGGCGCTGCCTCCACGTACCGTCCCCGCTTCCACGCGGCTGTTTCTCCGAGCGGGGCGTCCTGACAATCCCATTCAATACAGAGAGTGCTCTCGAACCATCGGCCTAGCGCGTCGTATAAGCAGCGTACGTGTCTCTGCTGCCTCGCTCCCTGCGCAACCCTTGTACTGGCATGAAAGTCGCTTGTCCTCTGCGGGGCTGTTTGCCCCCGCCCGTATGGCATGTACCATCTTCTTCGTCGGGCGGGAAAGCGTTGCAGCACTTTTGTGCCGGTTGCCTTTGTGTTTCTGCTGTTGTTGCTAACGTAGTCTGCGCGTCGTTTGGCAAGAAAGGAGGCTCGAATTGTGCTTGCCGCTGTTTGCTGTTTGCGTTCAGCAACGTTGGCCCGATTCGCGGAATTTGACCTTAACCCTGATCGGGGAGCTTCGTCTGGACGTGGTACGTCGTTTGTCTCTTGGAATTGCGAAAGACACTCAGTGCGGAGCGCATTCCGACGTTGACTGCGAGTAGTGGACGACAACTTGTTTTGTCGTCTGCCATAAGACAGCGCGCATGGCAGAAGACAAGCGCACTTAGGGATGACCGTTCCGTACGAGACGTTTGGCCGTTGTGTCTTTGCCTGTTTCGGATGATCTGCTGAATGCAGAGATTTATTCTTTACTTTTATATCGAATCTGTTTTGTTACTTATGGGTTACTTGAAGTGGCACCAAGGTTACACGTAGGGGAAAACAGGGTAGTACAGTAGCCGACCGTTTTTTCGGACTTCATAAATTCGGACTTGCTGGATAATCCGGACCTTCCAGAGAAACCGCCAGTTGTCCCATAGGAGTAATGGCTCCCGGATTTTTCGGACTGCTCTTTTATTCGGACTATCTTTCGTTCCCGTCCAGGTCCGAAAAATTGGTCGGCTACTGTATATAAAACAAACTCTTTCAAGGAAAAATACTGCTTGGCTTTAAATATCGTTTGCACCAAAGAACACGCCTTCGTATTTTGTTATAAGCCTGCCTGCAAACGTTTACTACATATTCAAAAAATAGACCACACTTATCAGTACTAGAGATTGAACTCAATTCCCAATGGTTCAGAAGCGGCCTACGCAGGGAATTTGCCTAGAATGTCTAGGGATGTCGGCTGCCGTACAGATATGGAGCGTCACCTTGTATCAAGATACAGCACGCTTATGCCAGGCCCTTGCCAGCGTGTTAACACAACTGCAGGGCACATACAGATGAGTGGGATTGGCCAAGAATGGGTGAATTCTATGCACCCTGTGCCTGAAAAGCGGCTCGATCGCTTCCGTGCTTGCAGGATTGCTCAACTGGAACGTTGATGCTCCCTTACATGCGCTGATGCCTTTCTCGCGAAAAACTGAACTTAGCCGATTCCCACAGGGGTTTCTTTTTCATCACTTTTTCATGCGGGTCAACTGCCCATACTGCAACTCTCGCAACACCACCAGCCACCTAGTTTGGACATGTCCGTCCAATCCCCCCCTCCATACCCCCATCTCCCCCTCTCCTGAGCATTGGGAGCGCGCGCTGCGCTGCAGCCAGCTCGAAGAACAGGAAGCCCTGATTCTCCGGGAGAAGACTGCAGCCACAGCCCGCGGCCTACCGGAATAGGATGGCCACCCAGTGCTTCACTTTTTAACCCAACTCCCTTCCCCTCTTTTCTTAATAAACGTTTTCAACAACAACAACATCACTCATGGGGCCGTAAGAAATATGACGAAAAAACAACGCTAAACAAAGACAAGAAAAGAGTACACAGACACACTAGTCGTGTCTGTGTACTCTTTTCTTGTCCTTGTTTAGCTTTTTGCGAAGGAAAGTTTGACATCCACCTCAATGCAACCGTATGGCTTCAAAGGAAAGCTGTACAGCTTTCTCAGAAACTTCGCAATTGAAGGAAAATTAGTCCTGGTAAAAGATCTGGTCCAAAAATTCGTCCTGGTCTTGATCCTGGATCAGGACGAATTTTTCTTCAACTGCGAAGTTTCTGAGAAAGCTGTACAGCTTTCCTTTGAAGCCATACGGTTGCATTGAGGTGTATGTCAAACTTTCCTTCTCAGAAACTTACTCCACCTTGGGGATTTCCCATAAATCTGGTTGTTTAGCTTTGTTCTCCTGCCAAATGATGTAGAACAAAGTAGCCCAAGTCAATACCTTGGTTAGTGCCATAAGAAAGCTCTCTGACAACCTAACTAAACGTGTTGTACATAAACGCCGTGCTCGCTAAAGCTAGAATGATCGCCTCGCGCTTCATTTTAAAGGGGCACTGACACAAAATTTTGAAGGCGAGATAACTTCGGAGATAGATTGGTGGGAACACATATACATCATCTGCAAAATATCAGCGGCGAATACAGCCTAGAACATATTTAAAATCAATTTTGAAGTGTGCGAAACGCAACCGAGCAGACAGCAGAGGACCACGCGCAATCGACATCTCGAGGATATCGTGTAAATAAACAACACCCAAACACGTCACGAGTTTGTGTTTGCCGCTTCCGCACTGCCGGCATTTTTCGCCGGCTCGCCCAGATCGCCGCTCCAATCGGAGGGCCGGAGGGCGGAGCTTCTGCTCTCGAGAACGAACGACCCGATCGTTGGCGGCGGAGGCGCCGTGATTTCGTCAGCTCATCGGGCAGCTGGCCGCGACCAAAGTTCTACAGCGATTCCAGGCACTCTGTTTCTATTACTGTTTATTACCATTGGATGCGAAAACGCGCCGGAGGCACGAAAAGCCCACTGAGCTAGCCGCACGGTCGCTGTGCAGGCGGCGGCCACGGCCGCGAAGTGGCCCAGGCCGGCGCAGGTAGCTCGAGTGATAGCTTGTTACCGCTGCACGAAATTGTCCCCAAGTCCCGACCATGGTGGCTTGCATGAGAAAGGAGTTAATGATGCGATGGCGGGTTGCATTAAAAATTGTCATCTGCACCGCTTACGAGAGCGGCACTCGAATATCCGCCGCAGTGCTAAGCCGAACACATCTGTAGGCGGACCTGTAGGCAGACCGGCCGGCTGCTCCCAGCGCGCGTCTTGCCACCCACCGTCTCGAGCGTCGCGCGTCGTTCTTTAGCCGCGGTAGCATTTGCACTCGCAGCGCCTGCGTCTCATCCACGGTCGCTTTTTAATTAAGCGCCTCACGAGATCAGTACGCGGGGGCATTCGCAGAAACTGCCGTCGATGCGGATTCGACAGTGCTACGGCAGCTCTGCTCTGTGATATCCCTCCGGCGGTCACGTGGTCAGCTTTGTTCACACAAAATCCACAAAATCCATCGTTTCGCGGCACTCGCTGAAACCGAAACTGCGACTGGCCGCATTGAAAATGCCTCTAATTAAACAACCGTCGCACGCTGAAGCAAATGAGGTTTCTACAGGTTATAAGTAGGTCACTAGCTACTTATCGCAACAAAAAAAAAAAACAAGATGGAAAATTTTTGTGTCAGTGCCCCTTTAAGATTACTGGCTTCCTATACGGAGGAACTTCGCGACTGCGTGCGAGGAATCGGTTTTCTTTTACTCCTGTTGTAATTATCGCATGGTTTCTAACGCAACCCTGTAATCTCGCGAGTTCTTCGCTCGTTTCAAGGGGTGCAGAAACGGTGTGCACAAGCGGGAGAGGGTTAGTGAATTGTGGGTGCTTTAAATGTATAGGCAAAAGAAAAAAACCAGTGGTTCCGTGTACGCAGAAAACTTCTCCGGCGCAACCTCACGCGCACACATGAAAAAAAAAAAAAAACCAGCTTGAAAAGAAGTGAGACGTAAGGAAAGAGAGATTGGTCGGGATAGAGGTGACGTAGCTACGCTCTCGAATAAATGGGTCGGCCACGCGTCATACCTAAAACAGCCAGCCGCACGTCACAGCTCCGCTAGTTAACCAGGTGTAGGGGGAGCGCATGGGCGCATTTTTTAAAGACGATAGTCTTTCTTGGGCTGCTTGAACGGGAAAATTTTGGTCTGTCTGTCTGTCTATGATTCGATTCAGCCACCAGGCCGAATTTTTTTTTTTTTTATAAATGCCCACGGTGCCAGAAGACGTTAGAATCATAATAAACAGCCCGATAACGGTCGAAGAGGTAAAACACGCGATAAAAAAAAGACTGTCAAAAATTAAGTCACCGGTGCCTGACGGGATTGTTTCTGAATTTTACCAGGTATTCTGTGAAGAGATCAGCCCTGTTCTGGTATTTGTCTTCGACAATATCCAAAACACAAAAGTGATGCCACCTTCAATGCGGAACAGTAATTTGGTCCTCATACCCAAAACATCCGTCCAAAATACGGTACGGAATGTGGAAGATTTCAGGCCCATCAGTTTACTGTCGACAGACTATAAAATCCTAGCATGGATACTGGCCCGACAACTCGAGATGGCCCTCAATAGTGTGGTGGGCCCACATCAGACATGCGGATTTAGGGGCCGCTCCATTAACAGCAATTTGCATCGCATGCGGACGGTCTGCGAGTTGGCAGAGTCAGGCAGTTACCCCTTAGCAGTCCTACAACTCGACCCTAAAAAGGCCGAAGTGAAACAGAAGCTGCGGGATAGTCTTATATACCCACAGCCAAAACATTGTTGAACAAGAACAAGACATTGCGCAAGTATAAGGCAGAAAATCAATACATGAGTGATATTTGCAGTGTTCCTTTATTAAAAATTCACAGATGCTTGGTTTTTGCGATACAAATGAAATATACATCAGCTACAGAAAGCCGTCGCGTGCTGTTGCCCGCGCTACCTGTCGGCATTTAAAAAATCAAACCAACATCAACGAAAGGTTCTACTAGATAGGTTCCACGTTCCATTGGGAACGCTCTTGGAGCAGCGCAACGTGGTTCTACAAACATTGGAGTAGGGTGCCTAGATTCACGCGCGTCTCTGCCGTACGGCAGCACTGGCATCGGGTCACCCGACTTGGAGCAGTGGAACGCGGTAAATTTAAATTTACTTGAGGAAACCTGTAGCGTGTTATCTTGGGAGGGACGAGACGGGAGAGGAACAGCGTGAAAGGTGAGCGGGAAAGAGAAGGGATGCATTTGCTTGCCAGGGGCGCCAGTCCACTATTGTCTTTCGTCGACATTTGCAACAAAAGAAGCAGATACGCGGCCATTTTGTTCTTTGAAATGCTTCTCAGAATAATTTATATAGCTACATAGGTATTCTATTCCCAAATGAGTACAATTTCTTTTGTTCGGACATCTTGATGATTCGCCCTATGACATGTTTACACTGAGTTGCCCTTGCAGTCTGTGGTTTAGCGACATTGACACAGCCCTATTAGTCAACAGGCATGTGTCCGGGCAGCTGTGACCCACATATATTGTGTATTCGCCAATGGACATGCCCCGACTGATTCTTCCGACTGTCTATGAAAGCTTTCACGAATTCTGATTCCTATCTCACTTCGTGCATGAACGAACTCTATTTGGACACGAAAATAATATTTACAAAGGCAAGGTTTGCCTTGACATATGCAATACAAAGGGCGTCCTGTCGGGGTCACACAATTCATCTCCGACGTGCGAGAGAGGGCAGCGCACTGGCCTCGACGTTTTTCGCGCTTCAGTAAACAGGAGAAGAAACGGGAAATAAAAAAAAAAAAACACATCAATTCGGACCGAGGAACACGATGCTGTATCGAAAAACGTCCACCGCCAACAATCGACGATAAACGAATGCGCGGTAGGCGACAAACTGACACACCGAACACTGACAACCGCAACAGTGCCTGGAATCAAATGTTGTCCTTAGAAGGGCATCGCTGCGTGGGGTCCCTAAGGCGGATGTCGCTTGTTTATTGCCCCCCGTGAGAATTCTTTCCGCTGAACGAGCCGAGGCGTCCCCTGATGCTTCCGGACCGCGTTTTCTCGATCCTTGGCCTCATTCGACCCGGGGTGCCTCGTCGTGCAAGACGCGCGAAGGTCGTGAACCGCGAAAAAAAAAAAAAAAAAAAAAAAACGACAACGCCGAGGCGATGGCGAATGCCCTGCGTGCGTCCTTCCGACATCGGGGGAATTTAACGGATTGTGTCAGTGGTTTTGTTTCGTTTTGGCAGACCTTGCGAGATTGGTCGGGTTGAAACAAAGGCGGATCGTTCCTGAAAGCCACGGGTAAATAACGATATAAACTGAAACGGGGTGGAATTTAGGAATAGCGGATTGTCCGGACCACCGCCGTAAAGAAGTAATCGCCCGGCGTGACGAAATTGCCATCGTAAAATTTTCTCGGGATTCGGTTGCAACGCATCACTTGTAAACCCTGTTTCCTCACGAAGTAAAAAAAAAAAAAAAGGTAACTGGAGTGTTGTTTGGATGTCTCTGAGTGAGTGAGTGAGTGAGTGAGTGAGTGAGTGAGTGAGTGAGTGAGTGAGTGAGTGAGTGAGTGAGCGAACGAGCGAGCGTCTCTCTTGCCACACGGTGCTCGCTCACTGGGAGCCAGAGAAGGGCCGGTAGGAGGAGCAGCCGCGCCCTTGCTGACGCGGTGGCGCCCTCTCTTGCGTTGAACCGTATTTAAGAAATTAAATGAATTGTCTTTGTGTCACACGCCACGGCATGCTACGAAGTATGCTTTACAGGAGAAGGCTTGGCGTTTGAAACCAATTTCGAGACGCAGTTTAACAAATTTTTGTTATTAATACAATTAAATACTGATTCTTACCGTATTTTAAATTATTTTAAATCATATCAGTTTAGTGTGAACCGTTTTATTCATTATAATCGTGTTTTCTTACCATCATTTGACAACTTAGTTTACTGTGATGACGTGAGGCGACAACGGCAGGAGACGCCGACAGCCCGAGCCCCTAATGTGCTTCGTTCCTAAAAACGTTGGTATGGACTAGTTGGTACATATGGAATGAAACAGCACTGAAACGGGACACAAGAAGGGACAAAGACTAGGCGCTGACTAACAACCACGAGTTTATGTCGCCTTGGCGGAATATGTATCCTCGGGAGAAAACACAAAAAGAGGAAAAGAGATAAGGAAACTCAAAACGCATTCACATATACACATAGGGAGACATTCGCGAAGTGGGCGGTCATCGATTTACTTATTCGAGTTCTTTTTGTAGCCAGTCAAGAGATGGCTTGCTGGCAGACGAATCCTTTCGCTTGTGTATGATGTGGGCTTCGAATATTTCTCTTGGGCGCTATTCTTGGTCTTTTTGTCTTATCTTTTCCACTTTTTTAGCTTGTTTCCGAGGGTATATCTTCCGCGAAGGCGGAATGAACTTGTTGTTGTTAGTAAGCGCCTACTCCTTGTCCCTTATTCTGTCCCGTCTAAGCGCTGTTGTTTCATCCATAGAGTGAGTAAGTTGAGTTGAGTTAAAGAGCTGCACTAAAATTGCCGACCTAGCCAAGCACTGCGTACCGGAAAAACAAACCTTGAACCAGCTAACCCAGAACATTACTATTGTTCAAGATTCAACGTGTTCAAGGCGCATAAACATGCGAACGCAACGCTTACAGAACCAGCCAGGATGATATGTGGCGATGGTAGTTGCTGCTACTGGTCTTGAAACTGAATATTTGGAGGAAAAAGTGAAGGGCAAGGTAGGCGTATTAACCAGGACTGTACAGTTTTGAATTTGTGCTGTGCTCTAACAGCAGCCGGGCTTTGTCTGGGGCTCGCTGTGTGCGCATTTGCCGAGCGAGAATCGATTATACAAACGTCGCTTTACTGAGGGTTGAGTTTTTTTATTAGTTGGTCTCGCAGAAGGCAGCACGGTGACTCCCCCTTATATAGTTTCCCCCTTCACTCTGGCTGATCACCGTCGTGGCGCGAAATTAACAAGTGTACGAGACGGCGAAGACAGTCTTGAAAGCCGTTAAGACGCCCCGCTTGAGTGTGAACGGATAGTTTCGAAACCATTTTCCCACCCGTGTCGCGAGTGCCTGGGACTAGGCTAAGCGCTGTGTACAGCCAGCCACCGTTCTTCCACGCTCGAACGGTAATTACACGTTTGTCTTGGCGCCAGGGGGGCCGTGCGCGTTTGCGCGTAATTTTAATTACAAATAGCTCCCGTTAGATGTCGCGGTGGTCAACCAAACGTCCCCGCATCCTTTTCTCCTCCCGCCCTCCCATGAGTAAACCGGCAAACGCTACCCAGGCGACAAGGCCTTGTCTTCTGTACAATGGGCAGAGAAAGCACATGCGTATTGAGTTACCATCGCGTACATCGAACGAAACGAGCTAATCTGGAGAAGTGTAGTCAGGCAACGGGAAGGCTAGGGGGTGAATTGAGGGATCGATGCCCGCATAAAATGTTAACGGACTCGTGTTGCGTAGGCCTGCCGAGACGGCGCCGCTGTCTAGCCTGAGTGGCTTCCTTAGGAAAGGCGCCCGCATGCATTGCTCGTGCTAAGATTCCATATGCGTGGGTTACGTCACATCTCGCGGGGCACATTGATGAAACGAGTTGTCGTTTGCCAGAATGCCGAAGCTTGTGTGTACACGTACGGGCCGTGTCGCAATGTGAGTTCTCTTCTTACACCATGCCCGCGAAAATGGGACAGCGGTCGATGGACTTGGTACTCCGGCGGCATTCAAACTTAATCTGCATATCTCACACCACCACGCTTTTTCCATCACCTTTCCCGAGGAAAATGAGCGATTTCTTACTTGTTCAGACGCCGAAAACAAACTTAATTTACGAGTGGTTGCTACAAACGAAAAAAAAGGGGGGAAACGGATTAAAATATCGGTGCGATGTATTTCGGCTAGCTTTCTTTATTCCGGTCGTCTGCTCCACTTTTACATCTGTTAATAATGGAGAGGCACTGCCTAGGCAGATGGGCAGCAAATACTGGTACGTTCTTAAAATTTAACGGGAAACTATTCGTTCAGTCTGAACACGGAGTTCAAATTCTGCTTGGGAGCTGAACAGATTTCTGTTTCTTCGCGTAGTTATTAATCCACGAACATAACGCATGCATGACTTGGCTCGGAGAAAAAAAAATTCTTTTTTTTTTCTCCGGCCTGGGGACACTTATCGACGACATTTTTACTGCTACTTCGTATTTGCGTTTCACTTCTTTTATATTTCCTGTAAAAGGCGAGAAACAAACCTTTTAACGTTGACAACATATGCACCAATACACTGTTCATATTACAAGTTTTGTTTTTGGCTTTTCTTAGCTTTCACTTGTTTGTTATTCGTACACATGTACGAAGAGCTCTCAGCTGTCCCGGCCACGTAATAAGCTATTGATTGATTGATGATTGCAGCCATTAGTTGAAGCTATTGTACTAATTTAATCCTTCCTCCCGTCCGCAAGGTACGCCAATGAAAGATTTTTTTTTATTTTTTGCATGCTATTACAGTTTTGCCAGCTAAGAACGACACTATTTGAAAAAAAGTTGCATGGGACATCTAAGTTTAGGTCTTAAGATGTAAGACACGATAGCGTCACCTCGTTGTCAAGGGAGAGCTTCGAATGGAGCTACGGCATTCGCCATTCTTGCTCTCCGAGCGCAGAAGTTTAGCCAAACGAAACTAAGAACAACGGCTTTATGTCGGAGAAGGAGCTTCACTGCGCAGAAGCACCAATTGACGAAACCACGTATACTCTCTGTCTTCTGCGCAGCAGTATCATTGTCGGCAAGCCTACCATCCCGCTTTCTCTATGCCATATTTGCTTTTAAGGAACCACGCCCGATTACAGCTTCTGGAGCGAGCTCTCTTTTGGGTGCGCCGACGTACTTGCTTGTCTTCCGTGGTCGGTTCATGAGCACGGCTGATAGCGGACAGTTAGCCTTTACGGAAAGTCGCTGAATGAGCCCAGTAACGATGGCACGTCAACAGTGGCTCATCGGCGCACGCATAAACGGTGGGAGAACGAACTCACTGCGCAGACGCGACGCTTCATGAATCACGCACCATTTCTATCATAGCATCCGCCGTAGCATCGTTGCCCTCCTTCCCACCCACCAGTTAACCTTTTCATCTGGCTGCCTCAGTCGTAGTTTCGGGTTGGCAGTGGTGACGTATTTCCGTGGACACCTGATGAGCACGGGTGGTAGCGAGCGGCTAGTGGGCACGGCAAAATGGAGAAATGAGCCTAATAACGCGATCGCGTTAAACACTTAGAGCAAGTCTAGTACTGGAAGCATGGAAGACCAGCGAAGCTGTTTTGGTTAAGAAGTATATTAAATTAGGTGCGCTGACTTATTGTATTGGTAGAGTAGAAGCACATGTACATAACTCCCTTAAGAATAATCATAACTTAGTTCTCGTGTAATTTCTTTCGCAATAATGTCGATAAAACAAGAGTTACAGCCGTTTTCTGTAACCACACTCCCTCCGTAGTCGGCCATGCATTGACAGCAGATAGTAATTCTGTAACGTTTACAACTTCACTATGCACTAACTGTAACAAGCAAAGGAAACTCGGCCTAATGATGACAGAGTAGTCTTAGCGGCCGATTTCAGTACATTTTTCTCGAGCCCCCTGCAAAAGAGAGACAGCGACAGAGCATTTTAAATTGTCTCTGGGGCGAGCGCGTGCTTCTCTTTGTCGATGCGACTTGATAAACGCACGTAATTTTGGCCAGAAGCAAGCGCAAGACACCTTCGCTTAAAAAGTGGCCGGACTCATAAGCGATGAGTGAAAAGTTGCACACGGGTCTGAGTTGCCGAGAACGACCAAGCGGCCAATGATATATCCCACGCGTGTGCTTAGATTAGCGCGGGGAGCTATTAAGAGGGGCGCCGCCGAATAGGGCGCCTACGTTGAACCGTGAAACAGGAGCCCCACGAGTAAAATTTACGCGAAGACTTGGGCGGCATTTAATGGGTACAGCTAGCGAAATTAGAACGAGGGGGAGTATGTTTACAGGGACAGCTGAAGGCAGTGTCAGTGGCCGCGATATATTGCGCAAAAGTCTGGACGTCTGACCTGGCGGCATCGTGTACGCGGGATCCTGCTTGGCTCGCCAGAACGGCGCGCCAAGTTTCGAAAGCGCGTTGAGTGAATGTTTGTGCTTGCTTTTCATTTGTTGGGGTTCTTAAAGTTCACACGCTTGTTCTGGCGGCTAGTGGCTCGTTCATGCAGTATTTCAGGGGTGGTTGAGGTGTTTACGGTGATTTCGAGCTTCCCGACATAAAATTTACGAAACTGTGCTGAAAATAGTGAATAAACTAGGGCTGCCTCAGTATATTTATATATAAATATTTGTTATCCTTTTTGGTGGAGTGGTAAGCAGTAAACAAATCTTTCAAAAACATGTATATATATATAAGGATTGGCAGCCAAAAATGCCAAGGAAAGCAAAGGGAAGGATGCGGTAGGTCATTGAAACAGATACAGAATTTTTGGAAGAAAGAAAAAAAGCGGAGAAAAAATGCCCGCCCGGTGGGATCCGAACCCACGTCCTCCAGAATACGCGTCTGGTGCGATGACCACTACGCAACCGGCGGGGCTGTTTTTCCCCTCCACTTCCCGTTTATTTATGTTAAGGAATTTGTTGTCTGCGCTTTGGGGTGGTAGCCAGCGCCACTAGGATTACTTGGGGTGGAGGGGACCTTCTTTTTTACCCCCGGGCCGTGGCTCGAGCGTCTACGACATGTCGAGAGTGGTCGACCAGGGTTGAACCCTGTTAAGCTACCTATGGCACCAAGACTGCCAGAAGAACAGAGGCCCTCACTATGCATGTAGCCAATCAGAATGGGAAATGAGGGGCTCGATGAAATAATACAGAAATAAGGATTGGCAGCCAAGAATGCCAAGGAAAGCAAAGGGGAGGAACCGTGTCTAACATAGAACAATTCTTACATAAAATGTGCCGTGACCATTTTCTTTTTGCAAATTAGTTTTTAAGCTTCATTTTGAAACTATCGGCTGTGACCCGGTAATAATTGTGATTTGATTCGTGGAGAGTTTTAATGGCGGTCAAAGGCGCGAGACATGCCACTAACACGCAAGCAGGTTCCGCACAGCCATTTATCACAGCTCTAGTATTTTTTAAATGCAGCTTTGGAACAGTTTAGTCTAGTTTGGTAGTTTAGTCTCGACATGCCGCAGATGGCCATTGCGCCATAGGTCGGACCGTTCCGGCGTGCTAGCTTCGTCGATACGATACAAATTTATTTTTTAACGGACACATTTCGAAAACACCACTTTTGAAAATTCTGTAGCAAGCTAGTGAATTTTACTTCAGACCCCTGCTTGACCACTGCGTGTAATTACTCGTATGAAATTCTTACATTTTCATTTTCTTCGCCATGGTACGAGTTCTTAATTGTTAACTTTCGCTGTTGTTTATTTCCGGGGTAGAATATAGTAAGTCAGCAGTAAATCTGGCTTTTGGACGCCTGTGCACATCTTATTAGATTGGGTTTCACACGGAAGCCTCAACTGCTACTTCGACATCTATTTTTTATAATCATCAATACTGTCAAAATAATTATGCGTATACCCGCAGAGGCGGTTAAAACACCTCGTTCGTTCTCCTGGTCGAGAATTAAGCGGCGTGATAACAGCCCCGAGGTGCTATTATTTGGTCAAAATAACGTACGCAAATGAGGCGCGACTGTTTATGCTAAATTCATTGCGGTCGTCTGCGAGCCTTACTGCCAGCACCAGTAACAACGGAAAACAATGAAGAAATGTTTGTATCCGCCTGTAGCGTGTGTAAGCCTCTCGTTCGTTCTACTGATCGATATTGAAGGGTTGTTATTTACCCTTCTCTGTACCATAGTATGACTCAAGGTCAACATAAAGTGTTCTTTTTTTTTTTGGCTTGGATTGTGAAGTACCCCTGTGGCGGTGAAAAAAATCAGCTGCAGACGTCCACTTGCACAAGAAAGTCACGGGATCTTAACAATAAAGAAAAAAGTAGGAAAAATATTTACTCTTCGTTTGTTCACGCATAGGGGGTAAAGCTCAAACATTTTAACAGTCCACTAAATTAGCCTCGCGGAGTGGCCAGCGGGTAACCATACTTGAGAAGGACCAGGCTACAGTCAGTGCGGGCTCAGTGCGGACTTCCACACGCCCGAGGATCCCCCACTCGATCATGTCCGACCGGGACAGCTTCCTCCGCTTTTCGGAAACCATTTCCCATCACGGATACCCGAGACAACATTTCCCACCACCACATGCCTTACTCACACGACAACAGGCCACCACGTACTGCAGACCATGAACTCAGAATCACTCCGATACTAGCTAGCATTAGACACCCCTTACCCTATACATGGTGCGTGTTTATATTAAAGCAAAGCTTGACTACTTTCGTCCAGAGATTTCGTGGAGGATGCGCAAATGACCTTTTGACCGGAGACACACCCCCGGCGACACGCCCCTCGAAGCGCATCGCGTGATTCGCCGGGCCCGCTGTTGGCGCCTGCGGGCGCCGACAGCGGTCGCCACCGACGCTGCGGCCGAGGCAGCCAACCACCCCCCGCAGCCTCCCGTGCATGCGGCGCTGGGTTGTTTCGAGCAACGTGACTCGTCTCGCGCCCGGCGAAGAGGAACTGTGCGTTCGCCATGAATGAACGCCGCGTTCGCCCGGCCTCCTCCTGTGAGCGTTTCACGGAACCGACCGGCTTGGAGACGTGGTCGGCAATACAGCTAAATCAAAGGTCAACCAAGCGAAATCAAGATGCTCAACCAGACTAAGCCAAGCTTTTGCTTTGCATATCCAAGGTTAGCGGAGCTAAGCCGCAGCCATTTTTTTCCCTATCTCATCCGCCTCACTTTAGCACATCCTATGGGCATGCTCATCCATCCCTTAGGAGCGCAGGCGCCTACACCCCATCAGCATCCGCATCAGTGACCTCACAGTCGTCATGGGAGGTCGCACTGACCCATACCCTCTTCTGCAACAAGCGCTGTGAAGCCTAATAAAGGACACCGCATTACCCCGGAGTGATTCGCTGCACCCGTGAAGAGTAGCGCGGGGACCCTTGGGCAGTTGGCAGTTTCCTAACAAAGTTTAGAGCGAAAGCTTCCTTAGTGGGAGCGATCCGTCTTGTCAAAAGAACTAATGTTGGTCCACCGAAAAGCTCTGATGAGATATGCGGACACACGTAGCGTGTGTGAAACCGGGCTGCTACTGTGTCAAAACAATTACTTGAAAATTGCGCAAAGTAACCGCTCTACACAAGACAGCACACGCATCGATCCTGAAGAAGGAGTACCATATTAAACCTTTAATATCATAAACCACGTACCGGTATACATTTAGATCGTCCGTAGATGCCTGTAATTAATGCGCGAAAAATCGTTTCGTGGGTTTGTTCTTCGTTGGTGATTTGTGTCCTTGAAGATTTGATGATTGATTGCACGCACTTTCAGCTTTCGCGCTTCTCTCAGCTTTCCTTTGGGAGGGAAGGTAATTTTTTTTTCTGTCCCTCTCTCGTCTTAACCGACGTCACCAAAATCGGCGGGGAGGATGGTGCTAGAGGAACGGCAGTTTCGAGCGCACTCTTCTCGTTAAAGTATGCGTAAATCGGGGAAAAGAAGTTCAGTGGAAAGCTCAGTGGCTAAGGCGTTGCGCTGCTGAGCACGAGGTCGCGGGTTCGATTCCCGGCCGCGGCGGCCGCTTTTCTGATGGAGGCGAAAAGCAAAAACGCCCGTGTGTACGAGATTTCGGCGCACGATAAAGATCCCCAGGTGGTCAAAATTAATCCGGAGCCCTCCACTACGGCGCGCCTCATCGCCTGCGTTGCGTCGGCGCGTTAAACCCCACAATCAATCAATCAATCAAATCAAAAAAAAAAAAAAAACTCAGAATATGGCTTGCAAATTATAGACTTTATTCTGGTAAAGTGATATGTAGACACGGAGTAGAACTAACCTACCTCAGTGTCCCTTCAACTGGACAGAGCCTAGTGACGCGTTTTTTTGGGTTATTAAAGCGAAGCTTTCTTAGCCTCTCTGACGGGGACCGCTCGCGAAAACGCGCTAAATGGGAGCCAACTTTACAACACTGAATTGAGTTTTCATTAAGTGGATGGAATTATAGCCTTAATTCAATACTATTTACACATTTTATGCTATTGCGTACTTATTTGCGGCCTAGCAATGGCAGCCTCCGTGCAACGGCGCAGCGCTAAGATCACCCCCAGCACTTTGCGTATGAGTAACGTGTGCCTCCGAGCGCAAAACTATAGACATTAGCTTCGTAACGCGAGGGACACAGGTTCGGTCTCGACCAGGGGAAGTTTCATTGATTTATTGAGGCGTTTAACGCGCCGACGCTTCACTGGCGATGAGGCGCGCCGTAGTGGAGGGCTCCGGATTAAGTTTGTACACCTGGGGTTCACTAACGTGCGCCGAAGTCTCGAACACACGGGTGGTGTCGCTTTTCGCATCCGGGAATCGAACCCGCGTCCTCGTGCTTAGGAGCACAATGGCCGACCAGGAAAAGCCATTTTCTCTTCGAGGCCTCTGTTTGAGTGCGTGACGCTGTTACACCGGACGAGCTACGAGGACAACCGGGCCCGTAAAAAGCTTCGCATTTAAATGGGCTCCCCACGGTCAGAATCGAACATGGGCCCCTCGCGTTGTGAAGCCGAAGACTGTTAGATTGCGCCAGTCCGACAGGGTCGAAGCGGTTCGAATTTTGGACTTTGATTTTGACTTCGACTCACGTCGCATGGAACTTCTAAATAATTAATTAGGAAATAAATAAATAAACTCGAACTTCTAAATAAATCCAGTTCAAACAAATGAATCGCAAACGCCCGCCTAATTAATTATGCGCAGAGAAGGCTTCGCGTTTCAATTTCGACCCTTTTCGTTGAGCTGAGAGGGGCTTTGATTTTTGCATCCGTACAGTACCCAACTCTTACTTATCTCGACTAGCTGGTTATGAGCCAAGATGTGCGCGCGGCGTTTGGGCACTTTTATGTCGTAACGGGTCACTGTTAGCAAGTTTATGGTAGCGTGGTACACACACGCTTCGCCAAGGCTGATAGGAGAACGTTTTCATACAGGATTGGGAAACCTGTTAAGGCAAGGCGGTTGCGAAATTGTCATCCCGCGCCTGTCTGGCTCTGCCGAGCGGAGTCCGTGTTAAGATTGCCTCCCCGCTTCTGTGCTGAGGTAATTTAGGTGCCAATGTTGTTTTACTCTTAAGTGTAACCCACCCACTCGTGTCTCCGGGATTTGTACGAGCAGTTTGCGTCATAGGTTTCCAGATATGGCCCGCCTAAGTGAAATGGGCTGCTCTGCTCAACGAACACACTGAGTGGCGCAAATACACATACACACAAGAAAGAAGACACGGATAGTTGCGACGGCTAGCACCTGTCCGTGTTTTCTGTCTTGGGTGTTGTGTATTTGCGCCACTCAGTGTGTTCGTAGACCTACACAAACACGCCCAGCAACACGTTCTCTTGCTCTGCACAAGCCTGATCACGGCTGTGCGTCAGGTGTGTCGTACCGAGGAACGTTTTTAATGCTGAAAGCAGAACAGTCAAACCAGTGAATACGTGGTCGGCCGGGAATGACGATTCAGTACGCACTAAACGATGTACGAATTAACCACCAATGCCAGTTTAGCGGCTACTTACCGGCCGGAAAAGAACTCTAGATTGCTTTCAAACACGCACACTCGTATAGGCTTTATTTGCGGGTAGGCCACAAAAAATCTGTTATCTTCCCTTGCAGCCGTGGTAGCCTTACCGGAAGCTAATCTCGAACGCCCTGCTTTTGTGTTTTGCAATCGGCAACAGCTGCATGAGCAAGAAATTCGTCATGGTGGCCATGTTTTGACGTCGTGGCTTTAACGCCTCTGTCGCTGGCGACTGGCGTCCGGGCGTCGCAGCTCGAGCTTCCAAAGTCTGCGCTCATGAGGTTTTACCAATTGTGTGCCTGTGCGTGTCGAACAAAATAGAAAATAGTACGCACTAACCGTGTGATGGGAAAAGAGCAGCTACGGCTTAAGCATGCAGCTCATTGCTTCCTTGTGTACCGCGGACTGTGTTACTGGTCGCGTGTACACTCTGTGTTCTTCCTCTGCTGTGTACCACTCCTGCTCTGGCTGCCAAATGCCGGCGGTCAGTATTGAATGAATGAATGAATGAATGAATGCATGAATGAATGAATGAATGCATGAATGAATGAATGAATGAATGAATGAATACATAAAATAAATAAATAAATAAATAAATAAATAAATAAATAAATAAATAAATAAATAACTAATTGAATGAATAAATAAATACCTGGGTGAATAAATAAATGAATAAATTGGGTTCAATGGGGACTCGGTGGGGGAATCTGCACAAGTACGTTTCAACCGCAATTACACATACGTATTAAAGAGGTTTAATTGCACTCTGGTGCCGTATATTCTGGGTTATGGTCCGGTAAGCATGGATGTTTAGCAGTTTATGTTTAAATTTATCGGAGCTCTACAGGCGCGTATGACCAGGGCGTTATGATTGAGTAACGTGATCGACAGGCCTATTTTGTATTCCATGGTTTTGTACAGTTGAAAGCAAAAAATAGACAGGAGCTGTGGAAGGGCTCGTGCCGTGTTCTTTCGCAGTCCCTGTCCAGTTTTTGCGCTCAACTGTACAAAACCAAAAGAAAATGGCTTTCTTTAACGTTGTTTTCCATAATGTTGCAACAGGAGAGTTACTCCCAGCGTCAGAATTTTTAAACTCGACGCTAGCGTGTGTGCTGACACTATCAAAAATAAGCAACTTATTATCATTGAGAGCTAACTTAGATTCATTCGAGTTCTGCTTACGAGACAACATCAAGAAGCACTGGCGTCGAAACAGTCTGATAATATCCTGTAGACCCCTAAAATCGGCTCTACTCCACTGCTTGTTTTCAATGTTGTCGGAAAATTGCGTTTTCAGCAAATTCATACCTCTGAACGGAAATTTGACGACGGCGCGTAACAGTATATCCTCATGAAAATGGACGTTAAGTCTTAATAGACCCCCTATTCTGTTTCTATAGAGTCAATAAAAGTCAATTAAAACTCACCGCTTACAGACGGTCCTCGTTAGAAAGTCAACACATTTCTATTTCCCAAACTCTACCAACATTTTATTGTCTTCAAGACATTAAATTTTAATACACTTCAAATTACGTTTCTATAGAGTGAACCAAAACTACCATCTTAAAACTGCGGCCGGTATGAAATCAACGAACTTTTTATTGCAAAAATGCAACAAGCATTTTATTTCCTCCCTATATATACATTTAGTTTTAACAGTCTGTGAATTGCCTTTCTATAGGGTCGATCGAACTCCTAATTTGGGGACTGTGGTCACTAGACAGGCAATAAGCTTTTTACTACGAACATGCAGCAAGCATCTTATTGCCTTCATTATGTTGAGTTTCAATGGACTCTGTATTGCGTTTCTATAGCCCAGCCACGAAGGGCTGGTACTTTATCGGTGCAGATGTGTGGGGGCTATTGCGCCGCGTGCCCCGCCTCATGAACCGAGATCGCGCGATGGACGGTCACTTCGTCTTGGGTGAACTTGGGAGTGGTGGCGCTTGGCATGACGGACATCACCGCCGGACAGTCCCAGCGCTAAAAAAACTCTGCTGTTAAACTTTACCAGAACACCTGACTTACAGGCAACAGGATATTACGACTATACTCAATAAGCGTTCTATAAAGCTAATTGAGATTACTTTAACAAAAACTCATCAAAAACCGTATTCAAACCTGACTCACACGCAACAGGGTGCTACGACCACCCTCAATTATAATTTTAGGAAATCTAATGCAGGTAAAAGCAGTAAAAACTCATCTAAAAGCCTATTAAAACTTTATTCACACGCAACAGGATGTTATGACTAGACTCAATGAGAATTTTACAGAAAAGTAATTGCGATACATTTAGTAAAAACCCGTCAGAAACTCTATTCAAACCTGAAACACACGCAACAGGCTGTGACGACTATCCTCAGTGAGAATAATATAGAAAGCTTATTGAATTTTTTTTTATAAAAGCCCCACAAGAAACTCATAAGAAACTACATTCATAACAAGTAAGGTCTATTGACTAGGCTCTATAGACTTCTAATTTCCGACTTTCTAATTTTCGAATTTCCGACTTTCGTTGTTTCACAAAATATTTCATCACCAACATCTGCATGAAGAACTCATTTTGCCTCCATTGTACGTTTCTTCTCGCCTTGATCATGCTCACAAAGTCGGTATTGCATCAACCCGAACAACCGCTTTTTCTCAGTCGTTTATTCCTCGTACGTCATTAGAATGGAATCGCCTTCCCTCTCCTACAGCAACCATTGTAAATCACACGCTTTTCAAAAATGCCATAGTCAACATTGTGTAATTCTTGCTTGTTGTGTACAGTTATGCTTGCTTGCTGCGTTTCTTTTTGTTTGCCTAATTTTGTATAAGATGTTTGTGTGATATGTATTTCTCTCGCTGCTTTTTTTTGTTATTCTTATGAATGTACCCACTCCCCTCTATAATGCCATTGGCCCTGAGGGTATTACTAATAAATAAATAAATAAATAAATAAATAAATAAATAAATAAATAAATAAATAAACACTCTGTGGCATATTTGTAATGGGAACTCAATAGAAATATTCTATAAAACGTTAACAAAATGTTTATAGGATTGTTTTGAGCAATCTCTGCAATACGTTTAATTTATTTATTTTATTTTATTTATTTATTTATTTAAGTACCCTAAGGGCCCGGGTGGGCATTACATAGGGGGGGATTGAGGTATTACACACTAATACATCGAGTGAACAGAATAGCAAGAAAAATAGTAATAATACAGTAATTGCACTCAGAAATCGCACAGTACAACGCTAAACAAAACTATGAAACAGACAATAACAAGAGATATGATGTCGTACAGGCAAGAACCAATATGTTTACAACATAACCGACACAATAAAATTAAAGTTAGATATTGCTTTCAGTCGTTAAAAAGGAGAGAAGTGCTGTTTGAAAAGAAGAAGCGTCTGTTAGTGTGGCTAGGTTTGCAGGTAAAGAATTCCATTCGTTTATGACCAATACAAGAGGAGAATTCTGATATTTTTTTGTGCGGGCAAAAATAGGATTAACTTTGTAAGCGTGATCTACGCGTGCCGAAGTATATGGTGCCGGAACGATAAATTTGCGAGCGAAGGCCGATGGGTTATGGTACAGTGCATGGAAAAAAGACAACCTTGAAAATTGCCTGCGCAGGGTGAGAGGGGGAAGATTTAGTTGCTCTTTTAAGGCAGAAACGCTTTGGTATCGCGAGTATGAAGACATAATAAATCGAGCGGCTTTGATTTGCACTAATTCAATTGTGTTAATAAGTCCAATTTGGTGAGGATGCCATATTATTTGCGCGTATTCGAGAGAAGGGCGAATCAGGGTATTATACGCCTGAAGCTTCGTGTCAGAATTAGCCAGATGAAGGCGGCGTTTAAGCAATCCAAGCTTTTTAAACGCCTTCGAAGTGATTTTTTTAATAAATCTTGGTAGACATTTCTATAAGGGTATATTAGAGTTTTTTCTTTTTACTGGGCGCAATCAGAAGCCCTCAGTTATACTACAATTTGTTTCTGGTCATAGTCCATGCTCAAGCGTGCAATCAGGCGAGACGAACTCTGACCATGCTCAAGAGGTTTTGTCAGTTCAGCACAGGGTTATGAATATTTTTTGCGGTATACGAACTTTCTTCGATATAGAAGCGTGCGTTCCACATTAAAATGTTTTCGCTCGTGCATGTTTTAAAGTCGAATACGGATCTACACCAAGTAATAACGCCCTTAAGTTGGGAATAATCCGCGCGGAAACCAGACATGGTCTCAACAAGAAAAAAAAGAATTACGCCTGCGTTTCGAAAGACCAAATTTGTAGCGAGTACACCGATTGTCACGTAGATGGCCATACGCCGCGAAAAACCAGCTATTGTCACGTATGTCATTATAGCGCTCACGTCCGCAATTCGCTTTGGTATGCTCGGAATGCAGATGATCTGCGGGGAACTGTTTGTCACCTAAAAATGAGGGCTGTAGCATAAAAACGCGGCACATTGAAGTCTTTGTTTCTCCTAATTTTAATTGTATAGGAACCATTATGCGGGTGTATTTTTCGTAGAACGCGCCTGTATATATCTAGTAGGAATTATCGTTACAAAACTTGATAGGTAGAGCTGTATCGTGCGAAATGGCGCACATTCACTCTTTAAAACTTATAAACCTAACTAATGCCGTTATCGACGCGCATTTGAGTGGGTCTCTTGTAAGTGGGCTGATTGCGTTATTATGGGAATAATGGTTCTTGTCCCCTATTAATAACGCATGAATAATTGACCCAGCCAGTAAGCTGCAGTAGCAAGCAATCTGACAGGCATATTTTGAACCCTTCGTATGCGGATATTCACAAATCTTTCATTGTTGAATTTTAGTTTCAGAAACTCCATTCTGAAAATCATGTACTGGTGAAACCAGCAGAACTAGTGAAGCTCAATGTTGCTAAAGTTGCGGTAATACCATGTGCCTTCTGCATGCAGACTGCACGAAACCGTAGAAAATGCGACAATGTTTCATTTTTTTTTACCTTTGTATTACCAATTCACCAAGTCTGAATCGCGCAAATGCCTGGAACATCTATTCCCCCGTTAACGTTCAAAAATATTGTTTGACCTCGCCTTTCTCGAAACTTGTGCGCTTTAATGTTTCCCAGAGGCGCGATAAAAACTTGAAAAAGGAAAACTATCTCGTCCCATTTCTCCTGACGGCCTTTCTCGGGATAGCCGTGCGATCGCATTGATACCACTTTTTTTCTTCTCATTTTCATGTTTTTATGGCTCGCCGCTCGTTCCCTTCAGTACATAATTCCTTTTTCCATATTGTGGTTCGCGTTCAGCTATTTATTACGACCCAAGAAATTAAAGGGGGACCATCACAGGACAAAAGAGAAAAAAAAATACATCGTTCAAAACGAACGATTATTTCCGCCAGCCGTTACGCACTCCACATCGAGTGCTTATGGCACGTGACGGCAATCTCGGTAAATGATCTCTCCCTCTTCATCCACCATCCTTATGCGTCCCTCCTCTTCCTGGTCTTCTCCAATGCCCCGCCTCTTCTTCGGTCGTTTTTTTATGCGTGCCTTCTCTCGTCTCGACTTTCCACGTTCTTTTTCTCTTTAAATTTCGCGCCTGCGCATCCTCATCGACATCGTGAATATTCCTGGGGTTCGCCACTTTAGCCACTGCTATATTTTTATTTCCCTGAGCCATATTTTGCCTCGCTCTGAATCTTCCCGTCGCCCCACTTTAGCGCGTTAATGTGGCGAAGCGTGGAACATAAATAACCTGATTTTTTTTATTTGGGTCTTTTTTTCTACAAGCAAGAGTCGTCACGCCTCGCTTGTTAGCTTGTGCAGAAAAGGAAGCCATGCAAATGCTAGTTACGGTCGGAGCTGGCTTTACGATGGTTGTGACTCCGTCTGGCTGGTTCTCGTCAATGCACTGCGTGCCCGAGTACGTCTGGCGTTTAGAATCGAACTGAATCTTCCCGGGAACGTTGTCCTATTTCTCGCTGGAAAGATCTGAACCCTTCATTAGGTATTGGCGATAACTGACCCTTATGTGCTGAGTGGCAGAGCATTCAAAAAGAAGGAAAACTGCTTTCTCACCCCCTCCCTCTCTTCCCTCCCCAGTCTGGCATAAAACGTTATAAAGTAGACAATATACCGTGCTTAAACTCATTTCTTCTGTATACTGTATGGGACATACCGACAACTTAAAACCCATCTCCGGTTATTCTTCCACCAAACGAACCTTCAGCCATGTTTGTCGCCGACATGCCGAGACTGTTTCGGCGTGCTGGCCGCGGTATGTTTCAGCCAAAACATCCAGAAGGGTGGTTGGAACTTTCTAATGATGCGAAGGCGACAGCTTTGTGGGACCAGGGGCGGATCCAGGGTGGCACCAGGGGGGGGGGGGGGGGCTCACTACATTTGCATAGTAGGAAACAGGAAGGCGCGGAAAGCGAGATGAAAGTTGCCCCCTGAAGAAATCCACGCAAATACTCAATGCTTTTTCGTGCTGGTACGTGTACTAAACCTGTGTACTCTAAGCATGCTCATTTAAAGGCGTAGGAGAAAACAACCCTTGCGGCGCTACATAATGTTCTTAAAATGAGCTGAGCTATTTTTGTCCTGAAGAAACTAGGGAAAAGTACGCCGTGTGCACGTGCGACTGGTCAGTTAGTCGCAGTGCAGACAAATCCTAGCGCGGCCGTCGTGATTTCTGCCGTTAAGTTTTAGTCAGAGCTGGAAGTACAATTTTTCCGACACATTGAATAAGGAAGGGTTTACTCTAAATATGCTATGTATCGGAGGGAAATGTCAAGCAAAAAGCAAAAAAGAGTCAGTATACGTTGTTCTGATAATTTATTTAATGCAAAGGGAGCGTCGGCGACTGAACCACAACGCCGAAAAAGCACAAACAAAAAATTCCAATAAGGCATATCACATACTTTCAGACACCTGGAATCGCTCAAGCACAAGACAGCATAAACTGAAGGCGCATACTGTGCCTAAATAAACATTTCAAATAAATTTCCCAGCTTCTAAACACACAAATGATTGATGTGAATGATACAAAAAGAGGCATACACTAACGCACCCGACACAAGAAAATCAATCTACAGCCATTCGTTTTTCGCTTGTAGACGGATTACAAAGATAACAGCAGTCAATCTACAGCCATTCGTTTTTCCATTATAGACGGATTACCGAGATAGCAGCAACCTGCGGTTCCCACCATGAGTAAATCGCTCAATTACACTATTTACGTCGACGAAAATGTCCCGGTGCGTAGACAGTAAAGCAAGTCCTAACAATCTATCTTCGCACATGGTGGACCGAATCCACGTCTTCAGTCTGCGAAGAGTTGAAAAGCACCTTTTTGCTGTCGCAACGCTGATCGGCAGCGTCACCAGAACCTGCAGGAGTGTGTGAATGGTTGGAAAAATGTCCTTATCGCAAGCGCCGAAGGCCTCAATGACTGTCGACGGAATGCGCGCACCGTATTCCTTTTCTCGGCACCACTTCGCAAACCACAAGTCGTACTCAACGCGGATCGCCTGTTCAGGATTAGTCGGTGGCATGCGAGTAATTGAGCCGTACTTCATTGCAAGCTGCTTCAAATCAAGCTAGCTCCGGAAGTGCAACTAGCATGTACTAAATTAGAAGGCAACGAAGGAAAGAGCTGGAATATATCCAGCGTCTCAGATGGAAATCTTTGGATGATGTCCATGATCACATTGTCCAACAGAGGCACGTAGACAGTTTGTCTGAAGTAAGTGGCAACGTTACTCGTGGACATATTTTTGGAGCAAGCCTGTCTTTTCGGTGCGCGCTTCAGGCGAAGATCTGTCCCGATCTCCTCAGCGAGTGCAGTGGCCTCGTTAAAAATGTTAGAAAATCCGCTTTCGCTCAAACGTCGCTTTTCCCGCAGTACTGTCAGCGTGCCCTGTACAGCGTCTTGAGCCGTCTTAACGTCTATCGATGGCTTTTGAAACACCTTGCTGAGCGGATACGTGTGGGCCAAAAGATCATTTAGGACCACCAAAGCAATAACGAAGTGGCTATCAGATACCGCTGTGAGAAGTGTTGCAGCTCTGGACGCACTCCGGCGATCCCTCCAGTGGGCAATGTTATCTAACGTTTCGACGATCTTCGGGAGAGAGCTGCGGAACTGCTGAACACTTTCATGGCGTTCGACCCATCGGGTTTCGCAGAATCCAGAGAGTTGCCCTCCAAACATCTGTTTGAGAACTTCATTCCTTTTAGACGAAGCTGTGAAGAATGCAATTACTTCTTTTATCACACCGACAGCGTTTCGGATATCTTGCACTTCAGTTGATCTCGAAATTGATAACTTAAGAAGAGCGTGATTGTAGCATGGGCATCTTAGAGCATGCGGCGCACTTCTATGAATCTCTGCTACCGCTCCCTTCGTTTCAGACACCATAGTGCTACAACCGTCTGTCCCAACTCCGACACAGTTTTTTTTTTTTTAAATTCAGTCCATGCCTTTGTAGGATGGCGAGAACAGTGCGCCCCAGATCTTTACCTGTAATGGTTGGCTCGTGGACATTTTGATTCATGGTCTCAGAGTGCTCGGCAGATGGCCTTCTCAAAGAGAGAAATTCAAGAAAGTCCTCGCGGAGTACGCCGTTATGCACGTAGCGCAACACCAGCGCTAGTTGCGATTCGTGGGCGATATCCGTAGTCTCATCAAACATGATGCTGTATAAAACCGCAGTTTTAGCTGTCTCTGTGATTTATTATTATTATTATTATTATTATTATTATTATTATTATTATTATTGTATTTTTTGGTCAGAACCTTAAAACATTGTTTTTAACGCGTTTTCTTTCCATTTGCTGTCGTAAAAATCAAGGCCACCTCTATTCTTAATTAAAAGAACGCGGGTAATTCCGGTTACGCACTTACATTTTGTCTCAAATGTGCCTGGGGTTTCATTCGCGCTATATTGTTCCGACATGTATGACAAATCTTCGCAGTTTTAGAAGTTAGGAAGGGTTTTGCCTATATAAGTGACTCGTTTAACAATACTTCCAACTTTTGGCCGGGTGGCTTAATCGGAGGACAGACAGACATACATACAGGCAGACCAAAATTTTCTCGTTTAAGTAGCCGAAGAAAGACTATCGTGTTTAAAAATGGGACATGACCTTCATTTATTCTCGTAACAACAATCCTATGATCGCGAAATTAACAAGAAAGTTTCTTGATTTCGGGTGCAAGTTCCCGCAGCGCTTCGTTTCTCTCCAATCTGGCACCCTGCTGTGTGACGAGGGAGTCCCACGGGGACGCGGGTTGTGCCTCAGCACCAGAACATGACCATGATCACGAGTTACTTGTTTTATAATCTTCATAGCTATCACTGTCCAACGCCAGCATGGTCAGAAACTCAGAAACGTTCCATTACGATTCGACTGACGTGCAAAATGTGCACAAATGTGCAAAAAATGTTGCTTGCATTTAGTTATTTTTTGTGAAAAGAATCACCCAACGCGATTGTTTTCAGTGCTCGATATCAGCTGTCTGTTCATCCCATAACAACTGGAAATGGTTTAATCATGCGAGAATATTCTCGACGTGCTCCAACACCATTCTCCTTCACAGTGAATAATATGACTATTAAAAGAGCGCCCGAAGGACATATCTCGCAACTGAACGGGGCCGTTACACGACTTCGGCGCATGCCTCACGCAGCCGGCCGCCCGGCTGCCAAGAACCGTGCGCAAGGCGCCGCCGGGTGCAACTTTCGAGAGAAACGAAGCGCTGGAGCATCGCCGGCTGCAGACGAAATTGAAAACGTTCACATACATTGACACGCATGCGTACTCAACTATCTCGACCGCAGGCCCTGGGGTGGAAGGTGTCACGCTAATAGTTTTCGCGCACCGCAACAGACCACTCACCCATTTTACAAAACGAACTGTGTATTCTCTGAACCGCCTCCGTCTCCCGGCTCGAGGGACCTCGACAGAATCCAGCCACTTCTCTGCCTTGGTTGTCGTGAGCCAGCCCCGGTCCGTTGTGCCTGGCCCAACCACATGCAGCATATTTTCGGCGTCGCGCGAGCGTCAGCGTCGTTCGGCGTCGACGAGCGTGAGCGCGCAGCCAAATGCATGGCGACGCGGGATGACGCTCGGGCGACGCCGATATCTACGCTCGCCAGATATCGGCGTGAGCGGCGGAAGCGGAGCTGGTGCCAGTTTCCGGTTGTGCCAGTCCGACTCGCTGTTTTAATGGTGGCCGGCATGCCGAACATCGACGCTAAGGCATTAATAACTGCAGTCGAAGCCCACCCCGCTCTATGGCAGGCTAAACACAAAGATAACAAGAACAAACCCCGCAAACAGACGTTGTGGGATGAAGTGGCAGCAGCCGTGGCGCCTGGTGTTGCGGACGGAGGTAAGGCACTTGTTACCTGCGCTGCAGCCTGTGCGCATAGTTATTGTAACAAGTCATCATTGTTTTCGTGTGTTTGTGCCACAGACACCGTGCAGAAAAAAATCGAAGTCCCTGCGCGAAAAATACCGGCGACTGTTCAATCTCGTGCTGGACACCCAAAGAAGCGTTGAGCGCGCACGCCGGCGCGTGATTTCGCCGGTTCCATGCGGTTACTCGCCCTCTCCTGCGGGCACGCGCGTTGACGCCGAACGACGCTGACGTTCGCGCGACGCCGAAAATGCGCTGCATGTGGTTGGGCCTTTATGGTTGCACTCCGACGTTCTCGGCCCGCGGGCAAGCGCCGACCTGGCGTGTCCTAACACGCCAGGTCGGCGATGCCTCGTTACGGCCATGGAGGAAAGAAAGGCCACCCCCGCGCGCAAGTCTGTCTCTTTAACCGGCTCCGAAACGGCGCAGGTGCAGTTGCCTACAGCTGCAGATGCGCATGCGCATTGATACGCAGAATGCCGCGCCGCCGCGTCCGCCCGAGAAAGAAGAGGTCTCTTTTATTTGTCATTTTGGACTGCTCATAACTGCCCAAACCAGCTCCGTACTTCATTTGCCCATTTACACATATTTCATTTGCCTTATGCGGGGCAGCTCTGGACTGCCCAGGAGCTGCTCAAAACGGCTCTGGACAGGCAAAGAGACCAAAGGTGTTGCACAAATCTCTGGAGCTTTCCTTTTCTTTTTTTTGATCAATCTTTGTCGTCTGCATGGGCGCTGCCGAGCCGTGCCCCCTTGCTCGTGACCTTGGCGGCTGCTGTGGGGCAGCGCTTGGCAGCGAAAACCGCGGGAATGGGAAACATTGAACGAGCCGCCGGGGTGGGAAGAAGGGGGGGGGGGGGGGGGTGAAATGTGAGGCGGCGCGAAGTCGACATGGGCCGGCTATGAGCCTAGAGCCATGCACACATGGATGAGTGGAGATGGGTATGAAAGGGGAAAGCAAGGGGGGGGGGGGCGGCCCCCAGGGCCCCCCCCCCCCCTCTGGATCTGCCACTGTGTGGGACCTCCTGTTGATCTGCTTTTGAACTTGAACATTTTGTGAAACTGTGCCGGCGTGCCCGTCCCCACTCGACCAGCAGCCTGAACAGCGCCCTTCAAAGCTCCTTCCGTTCCCTCGTCACCGCCAGGGGCCTTCTGTTTACGCCCGTCGGTGCCTTCACCTCGCATTGCACGTGCAACAGCGTCCTCTCTCTCAACGCGTGCTCTTTCGCCCTTCCCCAGCGCCCTCCTCCGGCGCTACTGTTTTTCTTTCCCGGAGTGTGCGCCGATGTTTTTGTGCGATTCGGTGTATCCCACGTCAATTTTCGGTGCCTCACGTTTTCCGCGAAACGTAGGGACCCGATGATTTCGTCGTTTAAAAAACGTCGTACTTCATACGTGGCGACAAGATCAGCTGTTCTGGCCCACGTGTCGTTTTTCTCCGCTTTCACCGAAATGATACGGTCAATGGAGTGTCTGCTGCGTTTGTTGGGGCATGAAGAAGAACCGGTACCCATCAGAAAATGTACTCACTGTATACGTTGCTCTTCAGGCTTCTGATACCGGCTGGCGTCGTAATTTACCGACTGTCATAGTGACTGTCGTGATTGATAGGTTGGTTAATTGATTGATTGATTGATTGATTGATTGATGAATCGATTGCTTGCTCGATCAATTGATGAATTGATTCATCGATCAATCAATTGATTGATTGATCTCTTGCTTGATTGATCTATAAATCGATATATCAATTGATTGATTTATTGATTGATTGATTGATTGATTGATTGATTGATTGATTGATTGATTGATTGATTAAAATGGCTCAAGTTTAATAGTTACTCCAAGTGAAAGTAATGACTATGTATACACAATGAAAGTTTGCCTCCGCTTGTGATTTCGCAGCGTGCCGTCTAGCTATATTTCTAATGAATAATTGGATTCCTTATTTCGCCTGGCTGAGGGCACGCACAGACAACCGTCGTCTGTCTGTCTGTCTGTCTGTCTGTCTGTGTCTGTCTGTCTGTCTGTCTGTCTGTCTGTCTGTCTGTCTGTCTGTCTGTCTGTCGAACAGAGAGAGAGACAGACAACCGAGACTAACGGACCAAGCGCTGGCAAACGAGCCGTTAAACCCTCGCTTGTATTGCCATTTGCTTGCCCTGAAGAGTACGCACCGACGGCGCAGCCGGCACTGGGCGATCAAGCGCAGGCGAAGCAGTTTCATGTTCGCCTAGTCAGGCGGCACCCCAGCGGCGAGGCTACGAGTGAGCGAGCGAGCAAGTGAGCGAAGCGACAAGAAAGGTGCAGCTTGCGCGCCGGCGGCCGCTGAAGGTGCCTTGCGGAGTGATAAATGACCTTGAAAAATTTAGCGTAGTAGAGCTTTCGCTCTAAAACTTCATTATCCCGGAGGATTGAGCATCCTTGGTCGAAGACGCTTAAGCGGTTGTGGCCCAGTTGACCCTAATGCTTAAGGTTAGGCCTAAGCTCCGCCTCTTACCCGGCAGTTGCAGTTCTTATTCCAGAAGAGCGTTCTGTACCCGAATCGCACGTACCCGCAGTGGTGGATTTCGCGACGCAAGGCCCCAAAGGGAAACGTCCGGCCTGAACTCCAGCGCATACGCCTGATAAAGTACTTACTATACTTGTTTGGCGTCAAGCCGCAGTAATCGGTTGTCGTCGGAAGACCTCAAAGCGCAATGTTAGCCCTATGTTCCGGTACACATGCGAGACCTGCTGCTACTCTATCCAAGTGTTCCATATCCACAGAGTAGCCCACGGCGGTAGTGGCGTATCGGCCCACACAAGCGCTCAAAGCGATGCAATCGGCATCCTCTATTGACCCCTCGTGGATAGTCCGCGGGCAGTCCGAGGGCTGCCCTTGGACTCGAGACTCCATAGAAATACATGAGAAAATTGAGCGCCGGATCGAGTTCCGAGCAGTGCGCGGACGGTCCGGGACTGATAATCGCGGACGGGCAATATTCTGTTCCGTATATAGGTCACTTACGGTGTTATGCAGAACATTAATTAAACGTGTTAATATGCGGTGCTCGTTCCCTAAGCCGACTTAAATACAACAAAGTACCTTTATTTACGAAAAGAACGCGAAAAATTGAGCGAGGAGAACGCTTTTAAATATAAGAATTATGCGTTTTGGAAACAAAAAACTAAATTTAAGCACTGCGGAGGAGTCAACCGAGGACGTCCGCTGCAAAAACCCCGTTTCTACCCCTAGGCTACTGGGGCCGAACAGCGGCGTTGTATTCGCAGTTGTTCAAAAGGATATGAGGAGGATTGTTCGCGAACCACCAGAGGGTGCTGGGTACGTATAGGAAGTGCCGGGCTTGTACTACCAGGGGAACGGAATGTCGCCAAATCGAACGTTAGTCCTTAACTCCGGCGCGTACTCAACGTTTCCTGATGTTATTCCAGCGAAGCGTAACATACCCAAAGAGTACCACATAACCGCAGTGGTGTACTATACAACGCTTCATACAGAAGAATGCATGCTGCTCTTCGCACGATATTTTGTGGTTTGCGAAGCCAACCCGTCTATTTTTTAACACGAAAGTGTTTTATTCACGGATACACGAAGATTTCGCTGACGTCATATCCATCACGGAAGTGACGCCAGTACAACGAAGCAAGCGGCCTGTAAAGGGTGCACCCCTGCACACAGGGTCTTCTTGTGGGGAAGCAACCTTTAGTACTAAAGAGTACCTTATACTTAGGATTGTTCGGTTTCGGGGTTTTATATTTTAACACTAAAGTGCTTTATGCCCCAACACCCCTGGATTTCACTGACGTTATATCCATCACGGAAACGACACCAGTACACCTTTGCCGCAGCGACCCGCCAGCAGGACGTCGCTCGTCAAGCACACCCACAAGACAGCCACCGACCC